>NC_056725.1:561079391-561321891 GCF_019279795.1 Protopterus annectens
ATATATTATTGTAAAATCACTGTGATGTGTATAGCACTGTCACTGTTCCATTGTTACAATGACTTGCAATACTGCTCTAGGAATGTAGCAGACTCCCTCAGCTGCCTTGTTTCTAAATGTCCATAATAAAGTGCAACAGCTTCAGTTGGCAGTTTTGTTATACAGTAAAGGTGTCTCTGCATTACAGCTGAACTTGTGGTTATGCCATTTTGCTCATTTATGTATGCACTCTCCCAGCTGCTTCTAAACACATAGTAACCTATTTCCTCTTAAGCAGTAATGTTTATTTCTCCCTGAATCTTGCAGTTGCATTTTTCCTGTACTTTATAGTCCCAAGGCTATATTTAATAAATACTACAACTTGAAATCTTGCCATGCAACATTCTTTTGTTTCACTCATGTATTAACATACTTTGATGAAAAAATTCTCTTGAATCCCTGTGTGCATAAATACTTACAGTTTTGTTTCATTTATGTAAAACTAGTTTTAACAGTCCTGTAAATAATTTTGTCCTAAAATGTTGTTTTTCTTATCACTTGTGTAAACAGTGTCAGTAGTAATAAATAAACATGCCTTTGTTTGTTTGCTTAACATCCAGTAAGTGAAGTTATGTGCATCCAGTAAGTGAAGTTAAGAGGTGTAAAACATTACAAAGCCACCCTGGTCAAACTGCAGTGATTGACAGGTCATTCCCTGACAGAGTATGTCTACGTATGTCTTGATTCTCACTTATGTCATTCACTTCCTTGCAATGATCTGCGTCTGTAGAGATGGGAATGGGATATACAAAATCCACGGCAAATTTTCTGACAGCCTTCCCAAGTGCAATTATTGATATAGTGAACACTTTCGAGTAAATAAATCATGAAATATTTTGACTGGCTCATGTAGAATATGATACTCTGATTATACTCAAGGATCCTGTACCAGATTTTTCAGCTGTCTGTCAATGAAATTTCAGTGTACTGTCTCTGGCAATGATCACAACATGGCTCTCAGTCTCTAGCGTTCCTTTAAGTTTCATCAGGGTCACTGTTAAAAAAAAAAATCTTCAAACCAGATCAGCCACTCAAATATCATACGTACCTTTTCTATAGTCTTTCACTAGCCTCTGATACCATAGAGAGAAGAAATGTAATAGGTGTGCACAGATGTCACACACCTTTAATTTTCTGTATGCGACCTGACCTAGATATGTTTGCAGCTACTGACAGAGTGTTGCTCCCAAGAGATTTACTGTACAATGAATCAGCTTGTCCTCTGCCCATCCAAAAGAAGGGCACTTCTGTTCAACACACATTTCCTAATGAACAATACGACACTTCAAATAATAGAGTGTACTTCTAGGCTGATATTTGAAACTAACTAGTCATATAGTCTGGGTCATTAAAAAACTCCACAAAAAGCCTTGGCTTGTCTTCTTATAACATTTTCTCTTTCCAAAATGCAGCCCCAGAGCTGTACTCAGAATATTCTTAAGAGACACATTTCAATTTATTAATGATTAACTCACTGCAGTCACTGTTTTCAAACCGACTTCTGAAACGAGTTCAATTTCCTGCATTTGAAAAGATACCCACTTTACAAATTACTAGTCAATAGGGTGTAAACCTTCACACACACACACACACACACACACACACACACACACACACACACACACACACACACACACGCACACACACGCGCACACACACACACACACACACACTGTCAATACTGGTGACATTAGAATTGGTATGTTTGGGTAGGAGATTATAGAGGGCATATGCTCCCAAATTACAGGAGTCTCCAAGATGTGTGTGTGTGTGTGTGTGTGTGTGTGTGTGTGTGTGTGTGTGCCTGTGCTACTGTTTAGTTGACCAAAGCTTAAATGAGTAAAAAAACAAAAAAAAAAACAAAAACATACATCTAAAAATAAAGTGTAAAACACACAAAAAGTTAAAGAATATTAGAACACAAACGCACTTACAATTATGAAATAGTAGTGAATGCGTGCATGAAAGCAAACATAAAGTGTGAGCTAACATACCAAATGAAAATAGAATGAAAGTCATTATATGAGTAAATGAATAAACTCTAATAAATAAATAACATTTTTGCATGGAAGCTAGGTGGTTCATTTCCTCAAGGCTGTGCAGCTTTGAATTAGAATATATATTCAGGAGTCATGGCTCAGTTTAATAGATACACACACACACACACACACACACATATATATATATATATATATATATATATATATATGTATATATATATACAGATTTGTGTGTTTGTGTGTATGTGCATGGCATTTGCCTGGTTGTACCTATAGCCAGTGTGTTTGTGTGTGCATGTGTATACCTACACCTTGTGTGCTTGCGAATGTACTCATATAGCTACACCGTGTGTGTGTGTGTGTGTGTGTGTGTGTGTGTGTGTGTATCTCTGCATGTGTGCATGAGTGTGTGTGTGTGTGTGTGTGTGTGTGTGTGTGTGTGTATTTATAATGTGTGCCTGTTTGTACCTATATCCTGTGTGTTTGTGTGTGCATGTCTATATCTATACTCTATGTGCTTGTGTATGTATGTATATAGCGACACCATGTGTGTGTGTGTGTGTGTGTGTGTGTGTGTGTGTGTGTGTGTGTGTGTGTGTGTGTGTGTGTGTGTGTATGCTAATGCACCTAGGTGAACCAATCTGGGACAAAGTCTGAACACATTTTAGAACTTTTTTACTGTATTCACTGTATTCAAACCATTTCTTAAACGATGGATAATTTGCAATTTAAACTACTAATCTGCTGGACTCAAATACAATTTAAATAACATTTCAGTTTATTAACTTGCTTTTGAGTATGGCCTGTTCTTTTAGTATTAGGTTTTGTAACAATAGCTAACTTTTTAAACTTACACTATAATACTGCTATCTATACCCACAACACAGTGTTTCCAACTGTCTTTGCTATATATGCAATTGGTACTATATAACTCTTTTGTTTTGAAAAATAAAAAAAATTAATTTAGCAGCCAAAACCAATGTTGCATCTTCTACCTATTAATGGTTGAGCAAGTTAAATTTCATCATGTGTCTTGCATTGCAATACCAGTGTGAGTTGTTTGTTTCTTCTGTGTTGAACTTCGGCTATAAAACTGTTACCTATGATGTGATAAGAGAATGACCTAGTTATCTATTAAGTACTTTAATAGCACGAAATACTGGACTGAGATTATATGCAGACTGCTATCAGAGGCAGATTAATGAGGTACATAAGTCAGTGAAAAAAATAAACACCTGTCATTCAATAACAAAGGAATCCGAGTAAAAAGAAATAGAGAAATACTCTATCTGATCATTCTGAATCATGCCAATATCAAACATGTGATTTCAATTTTTCATTGATTGATTCACTGCAGCCACTGTCTTCAAACTGACTTCTGGAAACAGAGCTTATTAAATTTCCTGCATTTGAAGAGACACACACTTCACTAGTGAATAGTCTATAGGGGATAAATCTTCTACCCCTCACACACACACACACACACACACACACACACACACACACACACACACACACACACACACGCACTCGCACACACACTAACAATGCAACTACTTTGAGCTATAGTGACATTGGAATTGGTATGTTTGGTGTGAGATTATATGGGGCATATGCTCCCAAACTAGAGGTGTATGAGGGGGTCTCCAGAATATTTGTGTGTGTGTGAATGTTTATATGTTTTTATGTCTATCTTTGTAGGATTTTGTTTGTTCTCCAGTTCAGCAGACTGAAGCTTAAATGAGTAAAAAGTTTGTCTAAAATTAAAGTACAAAAAGCTCAAAAAGGTAATGAATAATGTAACACAAATGAATTTAGAATTATGAAATAGTATTGGATACATAAATGGAAGCAAACATAAATTGTGAACTTAGACTAAGTAAAAATAAAATTTTATCTCTCTCTCTCTCTCTATATATATATATATATATATGTGTGTGTGTGTGTGTATGTGTGTCCACTTCTGAATCTCAAAATACTGAAATATCGAATTTCAGCATCTCGAGACAGGAACAGCGAAAGTGCAGTTGTCCGAAACTGCATATTGTTGAATCGTAATTAGCCGAATCTGTTCTAGGTGTGTTGTGGTCTCTTGTTTGCTGTGTGGTGTCACTTTAAGGTTTATTGGTTTCTAGGTAGTAAAGATGGTGGCCTATCTGTGGTTATGTTTAGAGATTCTGGTAGGTTTGTAGTTTGTAAGAGTTTTGGATAGAAATATGGTTTGGTTTAGGTTTTTGGGGAGTTTTAGGAGTAGGTTAGGGTAGGTAGGTGAGAGAGAGTGTGTGTGTGTGTGTGTGTGTGTGTGTGTGTGTGTGTGTGTGTGTGTGTGTGTGTGTGTGCATGTGTGTGTGTGTGCATGTGTGTGAGTTTATGTGAGGTTGTCATTGAAGAAAGTGGATATTATGAAGCAGACTTCCAACAACTAGTCATATATCCATCAATTATCATTATGGCTTGGTCAAACTTAAGCATCTGACAATACAGAAATGATTATTTGTATTATCAAAGAACTCTCAGAATTTAATCTAGATGTGGTGGGCGCCATGTTAGTCCATTACACATTGCCTGAAATGTTATTTTGATCTTCATTACTTGGTGACTTGCAATGTGTCAAATGCTCCCTCATGCATACTTAGGTTACAGAACTTCTAAGAATGGCCTAACACAACTTCTACAGGAAGAAACCCAACAATGCATCCTAATATGGAAATTACAAAGCTTTGCAAGAAAGCTTGGCAAACGTCCTTTTATTTCACTGCATTCGTTTCTTGCAGGGTATGCCAGAGTCTGTTTTGAACCGTTCTTTTTAATCACAGATATTCAAATAATGTTTTACATCAGTTAATAGTTTACTGATTATTTTTTGGGGCTTCGTTAGGGCTTTGAGTGTGGCCAGGGAAGACTGTGTATAACAGATACACTAGAATTTTTTTTAATTTGTAGCAACAAGAGTTATGCCAAAGTATTTAAATCCTATTGAAACATTTCACAGTGCAACTCATCTTATGAGGTCTATCTAAAAGTTCTTAAAATTTTGAATATCCAAATGTTAATGTACTCTGGGGAACCAATCTGGGCCAAAGCTTGAACACTTTTTTTGACAATTTTACTATATTCATAGGATTGCTTAAATAAGGAATATTGTATCATTTAAAATTGGAATCTGTTGGACTCAGACTACAAGCTGTAGCACATTTCAGCATATAAACTTACTTTAGGCTATGGTCTGCTCTTCTAGTAGTAGGCTGTGTAACAATAGCTGACTTTTTTTAAAACTTGTACAATATGACCACAGTACAATTTTTCCAGTTTTCTTCTGTATGTCTGCCATCTGTACTATATTCCTTCTTTGTTCTGTAGAAATGAACATCATAAGTTAACAGCCTAAAACAATGTTACATCTCCTACGTATTAATGGCTAAGCAGATTAGGGTTTAATTTAATTACGTGTTTTGCATTGCAATATTACTGTGAGTTTATTGTTTCTTCCATGTTGAACCTCAGCAATCAAACTGTTTCCTATGATGTGATAAGAGAATGACTTAGTTATCTATTAAGTATTTTAGTAGAACAAGATGCTGGATTGTGATTGTATGTACATACTACTGTAGCAGGCAGCTTAATCAGGCGCTCAAGGCAGTGAATAACATGTCAAGTCAATAACAAAGGACTCTGAATGTAATGAAATACTAGAGATTCTCTCTATTTGATCAGTCAGAAGCATTCCAATATTAAATGTGATTTAAGTTAATTCAGCTGGGCAATAATGTCACATTGTAAAGATCTACAGATAAAAACAAAAACATGTTGACAAGATAAGAATATGATATCAGTGATACGTAGGTTGCCATCTTAGAGTTGGTAGGTTAAAAGGCAAATGGAGAGGTAAGCAAGGATAAAAGGAAGGAATATCCTTTGAAGTATAATAGAGTTTCAAAAGTCACTGTTTTGCTTTTGTTTTGTGTTGTTTATTTGAAACCATTTATTTTTAAAATGCTAGGACTCACACGATCAGTTCTTTGACTTCTGGAATGGAGCCAGATGACCTTTTATATTTGCAGAACAATGGAAGGCAGACTGTAACTCATGGAGGTACATGTTTCCATTGACAACCATTGGTTGCTCATTATTGGCCCAAAGTGTGACTGTGAGATGACTGCTGAGCAAGGATCAGTCTTAAAGCAAATCCAAGAAGTAATGATTCATGAATAATGTGCGATGTGAACTATACAGCTGCTCCCCAGAGGATCTGTTAAGCATTCCTGCAGTCCTCTATCAGGACTCTAAATATTATCTTAAGTAGAAAATTCTCTGAATATTAGCTGTGAAGTTATTTTATGACGGCTATGCACATAGGTATTTTTTTTCTCTGTGCTGGAATGTTGCTCCTCTATATTAAAGATTCTGTAATCAAGTGGCGCTGTTTATAGAGCTTCGACTTAAATTATTATATTTATTTGTTTCCTAAAATGCTAGCAATATTTTTCTTCTTACGGGTCATCTGAAAGTAATATGTACACAAATATATATGAAAATGTTTTCTCTTAAGTAAAATTTTTCATTGCTGTTGTTATATATTACGTATTATACATTTTGTAACAAAAGGATATATAGTTAACAGTATATGTATGAATGTGTATTAAGAACAATTTTATAGAAGATTATATTAAAAATATTGCTACTGAAACTATTGCCATGACCATGCAGCCATTATATATCAGCTTTAGTTAATTTTAGTCACTTGTCAGAGGTACCCACTATGCAGTGTAAACATTGGCTCTAGGTGATTTGGTTGGGTCTATGTTAAATCATCGAATGCTTAAAAAAGTGAACGATGATTTATCAAACCCATGTAAGTGAAAGCTTACAATCTCAAAAAAAATCGCTGTTCCACAAAAAAAAAAAATTTAAAGCATTACATAAAGTGGGGGCTTCGCATACACCCCCCCACACTTAAATATACCACCTCCGAGATAGCACTACAGTCAGAAAAACGGCAAAGTAACAGAAGTGACCAAGCGATTTCTTTCCCAGGGAAAGAATTTGCTTATATGCGTTTCGCTATTTTGCCTTTTCGTGCTTTCAAGTTTGATCAAGACACATTTGAAAGAATGCATCTTCGATTATTTAATAGGAACCAAATGATGTTTCATAGACTAATGTTGATATGATACCCTGACCCCATGTAAACATGGGAAAAAAGGGTTTGATAACAATGACAATGACGCCTGAAATGCCAAGGGAGCCAAAGCATTATATTACATTGGATGTTACATGTTACAGCAAGTGAATTCCTGTAGAAATCTATAGAGAGGACTGATCTTGAATTTCCTTAAAAAAAGAGTGATGTTATATAATAAAGTACTGACCTCAGTGCCTTATGCCCGGCTCATTATGTTTCCCAAGTATTTTGGTGTTACTGGGCGGCCACAGTGGTGCAGTGGTTAGCATTGTCGCCTCACAGCAAGAGGTTCTCCAGTTCGATCCTTGGCTGGGGTGCCTTCTGTGTGGAGTCTGCATGTCCTCCCTGTGGTCACATGGGTTTCCTCTGAATGCTCCGGTTTCCTCCCACATCCCAAAGACATGCTGCAGGTGGATTGGACACTCTAAATTGGCCCCGAGGGGTGTGTGTGTGTGTGTGTGTGTGTGTGTGTGTGCGCCTTCTGTGGAAGGTTGGGCGCTGGGCTGGCAACTTGACACTGTAAAACTCCACTGCCAATCATGACCGGACAGGTGATCTGCTGTGGCGACCCCTAACCGGGAAAAGCAAGAATAAGTAGTATTTTGGTGTTACCATTAAGATACAGGTTAAAAATAGCTAAGGAAGTCATTCAGAAGTCTTTATGCTTAATGAGGGCTTTGCTTACTTGATGTTTGACTGCCGCACAACCATTTTTTATAGACGAGGAGAAGACTCTGCATAACTGTGGGGCATGTTCCCATTTGAAAAGCATTGATGTTTCATCCTTGATTGGTAACAAATTTCAGTGTAAGAATGGCCATTGGACAAGGCCTGTTGCTAAACAAAAACTAGAATAGATAATGTCCTATGCAAAAACTTAATTGAGTGGATGCTTCTCACTGAGTGTTCTGTTGTAATTCATGAGAACTTAGAGTGGCATTTTCTTTTCTTACATAATTGTTGAATGACAGCAGCTGATTCTGGTTTTGATAGAATAAAGCAGGGAATATAGGCTTCATTAAACACTATACAATCAGGCAGGCCCTATGCTTTTGTCATAAGCAGCACTGTTGCAGTTTTTGTAGGGAAGACACACTGATGAGGTATAGTATGCAGAACTATGGAAAGGGAAGAGTGAATGGGTGGCTGCCACAGAAGCAAGCAGTCAGAAGAGGAAAACCACCCTCAAGGCAACTCATTCATTAAAAAAGTCTGCACAACTTATGTAAAGTCCTGTCCATTAAATGCCTTAAACAATTACAACTCATTGAAATGCATGTGAATTGTAATTCCAAACTAAGAAAATACAGATAAAAATGGATACATTGAATATATGTGGGTGTGCTGGCATAACAAATAAAATATGCTTTATTGTAAAAAAAAAATGAAATTATATGTCTGATCTTAATTGCAGTGTGGTGTTGAAAAATTAAACAAATAATCTAATAATCAGTGACTTTGTACATCATTTTAACATATAGTATGAGTTACTTGGCTAATAATTATGCCCAAAAATATAGAATCATACTGTAGCAAATTTTATTGTTCAATTATATGTTTGCATTTTAAATGACTTGTGGTGTGTCTTTTGGCTTTTCCTGGTTAGGGGTAGCCACAGCGGAACTCCGGTCCGCTAATGATTGGTCGTAGATTTTTACGTGCCGAGTTGCCGGCCCTGATGCACAACCTTCAACAAAGGTACGCCTATTCACGCATGTCTCCACACAGAAGACGCTCTAACTGAGAATCGAACAGGACAGCGTCTTACTGGGAGGCGACAATGCTACCGCAGCACCACCACCGCAGTACAAAAAATCTGAAGGAAATTGACACACATTAAAATTTAAATGTTTGTCTGATATTCTTTGAGTTTCACTTCATATATATTCTTCTAATGCTAAAGGAGAATTCTTAAGTGAATTATTAAAAAATAAGATCTTTTTTATTATGTTTTAAAATGCCATTAATATTTCAATATGAGAGATCAGTGCATAACTTCAGTAATGGAATTTTTTGATTGGAGAGATATGAGTGACATTTAAAGTGTTGTATTCACTTTCAAAAAATAATTTTCTCTCTAGACAGGCATTTGTTCTTTAGAGACACTAATGCAGAAAATTAGTGTTGTTATGCATAACCAGCTTCTGTGTGAAAAAGGTACACTATGTTATACTATGATTTACCTTCATGTTTCAGGAGAACATTCTATTAGTGTGCTTTAAATAGAATTCATACATAAATGTATTTTATTGCTTACCTTTTTTTTTCAGAAATGTGCAAGATTAACCCAGGGATTCAATAAAGTCCACGGAGGCTTCGTGCAAAGCCTACATGGAGTTTATGTGCTTGTGCGATGAGCAGCAGCGTTAATTACATATGCATATCGTGCATTATGCTTACATGGATCCAAGCAATATTTTATGGCCAGCAACAGTATTGCTGAGCAGCAAACCATGCAGAGTAGCACAAATGCAGACAGAATATGCAGACAATTTTATGACTACAAGGGGTTAAAATAACTGAGATAGTAAATCATATTTAAATCTTCCCATTCACTTAAAGTAAAGGTCTTTCCTGACTATATTCAAGTGCAGCCTACATCAATGGATGCCTTAACACATTATAGAAAAGTGTACTCAGTGCAATGTGCACTACAACCAGACTGAAATAATATGTGTTGTGACCAGCAAGTGCAAACATAATGTGACATAAATGCACTAGGCAGGGAAAATGTGCTAATTAAAATGGCCACAGGCATGAATGATAGGACTGGAGAAAGAGGATGTGTGCATGTACAATATGGCAATGTACCCAAGATGGGACATATCAAGTTATGTACACTTTCAAGACAAGTCAGTAGCATGACATGAAGCACATATGTAAACAGCACAGCATGTACTGCTGTTTATACTTCCTGTGCAAGTACATGTATATCACCACACAATAGTATAGATCTGTGACTGTCACACAAGGTTATATGTCGATTGAGGTGGATGGTTGTGATATAAACCTCACTGACATGCACAATTGGGAGGACATTTTGCAAGGATTGTATATAGAATAGGAGGTATGTGCATGTTTGAAGATCTTCACAATGACTTTCTTGAATATGATTGGAATGTCAGCATTCCTCCCAACCATTCATGCAGACATAGCATCGGACTGATAGAAAACTGCTGTCAGACACAGGTCTAATCAGAAACAGTTTAAAAATGTCAACAACATTAGTCTGTGACATTGCAAAAATATGTGAGTTAATGTATTATACATGTTCTACAGGAGCAGATGTTTTAAAACTATAATAATAGTCAGTATTCTATAATAGGAATTTACCAATCCTTTTCCAAAAATAACCTCTTGTTGGAGGGGTTACGTGGAACAGTGTTAAACCTGGCATTGAATTCAGGTGCTATCCTGGCCATTTCAGAGGTTGGCATGACACATAAGCCACTAGCCACACATCCAACAATTGAACCCATACCATCAATGTTGTCAGTGATGTCCATATTTACTGTGTGCAACACAGAAAGATGTATCACACATGCATCTTGTATAACACCTTGAAGGGAAGTCTGCATTGTGATTTCCTAATAGATATGGATCACAAAGAATAGTTCTGTATGGCAATAAGATGTGTGCAAGCTCAGTACGCCAGATATAATACACTTGACTAAAGCATCCCTGGCTGCCATAGGTATCATCCAGAAGGATAACAACACTTACAAGCAACACACTATTATGAGTGCATTCCCTACAAACAACTGTGTATTGCATGCATCTGCCACATTTAATAGTAATGGATAAATTGTCTGAAGCATTTTCAATTGTTGATGTTTGAATTACGAACTTGTGTCTTATAATGAATGTTACAACAGTTTGTGATACTGATAGCAATGCATCAACTGTACCAATGTGCACAGAAACAACAGCAGTGCAAAGTCCAGTGTCAATAATCAAGGTCGCTGTTACTGTGATAATTTGTTCACATACCAAACAATGCATGAGACAGACTCTGTAAGCACATGTCAAACTTTAAGACATGTGACACATGATCACTGTACCCCTGACATTGCCAGTAAAAATGTTATACTGGCATGAAATTATGACATGCATGTATATATGTGTTCATGCAAAACATCATGTGGTAATACTGATGTGATGTATTGTTATGTCTGTGATGCTGTGCAGTCGCACTATAGCTGAACCTAGGATACAACTGGAGTTCATAGGTTCATTGGATAGTAATAGGCTAATGTTCCAGTATTACATAAAGCCTAGCCATATTTAACACAAATTTCACACTTTTAAATATCTATGTCAACAAAGTTCGCACAGTTATGAGCCTGTGCTATGTTATCTAAGACCAACTGCCTCTATCCATGAGGGACATGGGAACAACTGCAGGATTATAATTAACATTAACCATCTATTGATGTAGGCTGCACTTGAATACAGTCAGGAAAGGCCTTTGCTTTAAGTGAATGGGAAGACTGCAACATAATTTACTATGTCAGAGGTTAAGTTATCATCCTTTGAAAGAGTGACCCTTATGCAGTTTGCTTCACCAATGTGTCACATTTCCATCAGGGCTGGATTGGGGACTAACCTGTAGGCCAGACACAAATTGGCCATTATTAGTCTGTAGGGGACAGTATACAGTGTTATGGCTTTCAGTATTTCCATGTAGGACTTATCTAGTGCACCGTGTATCTTCCTTGGCCAAGATCTCTGGTGCTGTTCCAGCTGCTGCACATGTGATCAACTTACAATTACTATCTACCTGAGTAGGCAGATAACATACCACTGTGTGTACTCATTGGTGTGTGCTGTCTATATTGTAAGTATGTTAGGTATTTGACTTAGATAAAAAAATAATTATGCTTTTTTTGGACATTTAGTGTGCCTCCATGGCTCCGGCACCATTCATTTGTCTGTGGTAATGCTTTCTGCAGTATATCTGTACTGTTACTGGATTCACGGATTGTCCACAATTTGCAATCATCCATAAAGCTGGCTGCGCAAAGGCTGTCTAAATTTATCTTGACTTCTGTGAATTAGATACCAAATAGGAAAGGGTGTAGTACAGAACTCCATGTTAATGCACTGGTCACTGGCCTCTTGCTAGAGATGAATTAAAACAGTTTGAAAGTATGTGTCATGGTGGTGACCAGTTGGGATACCCACTCTGTGAAGTAGTGGTTTATGGCCACTTGAGACATTTTATGTGTAATGCCTGAGTGTGGAATTGTGTCCAATGCCTTGGCCAGGTCAAGCTCTGTGGGATGCACATTGTTATCCTCATTCATGGCCTTGGTGAACTTCTCGATGAAGTTTGCCAGATTTCACAACCATGATCTAGCCTTAAAAAGATCAAAAATGGTTTGTTTACACCGTTGAGAGATTACTGATGCTCCTGTTGATAAGGTCCATGATGATTCTTTGCATTGGCTTACACAGATGAGACTGGTCAGGCTTATGGGTCTGTAATTACCTGTACTTGGTGATGGTTCCCCCTTGTTCAGACAGACGACTGTTGCTGCTCACCATTGTGCCAGAAAATAGCCTGTTTTGGAGGCTGTGGTTAAGTGGGGATCCAACTGTGTCTGCTAGGTCTTGTTTTAATTTATTGATAATGCAACATGGAATGCTGTCAGGGCTCATTGATGCCTGTTTTTAGCCTTAGAGAGCACAATGATGAGCTGCTTTCTTGAGAAAATATGCTGAGTAATATTTGCATGTATAATTCGGGTGAGAAGCACTAATGACAAGGGTTGAAGTTTAGTCCAAACCCTTTGGCTAGCAGGTTGTCTATTCCCTCTGGGTGAGTATTGGCAGTGCCATCCACAACAATCTGTGTGCAGAGTTGTGTATTCCCCATAAAATTTTGTAATTACTTAAAAAAAGATTTGTGTAAACTCCTCCACATACAACCTTCGGTATGCATCACATGACACACAGTAGAATTGTTAACATAGTCATGCACCTGAACCTATTTCACATAATTGCATCACTTGCACATAATATGGCTATATGTTTATCATTGGAAGGGTGCAATTGGGGGTTCTGATACCATATATGGATGCAGTACATATGAGGTGAAGATATTTCGTACAGAATAGATAATGGCACAAGTGCTGACAGTCACACAATCATGCTGATTAACACCTGAATAATCTTATGAATAGCTGCAGAACTTGGCATGCAATGAGTTTACCACAGTTGCACTGAATCTGAACTGGTTATATGTTTGTATATACCAGCATGAAAATATGTGAATAATATAAGGCATATGTGCCCATATAATTAGAAAGATACACATGCACACCATACTTCTCAACCTGGAAACATCAAAAATCTGGACAAGGCCCATGAAAAATAGGTACAAATCTGTACACTGATTACCATCTAATTTGCATACACAATTACATAACCCCACCCACTCCAATGGAATTGTGGGATACCAACATTCAAACGCAAACTGAAGAACAGACCACCAAAATATAGCCCCAGAGTCCCCCTGCAGCCATTCCAGTGTCCCATTACCTGGCTATTTCGTCCCATTTACCATAAACACTAATGTGCACACTGCTTTACTCCTACAATGATTATTTGGATTTTATTTTACATTTTATAGCACAAACACTAAGACATCTGCTAAGCAAAAGCAATACACTATACAGTCACACAATGAATAGACTTGGCATTAAAACTTCTCTGCCCTTGAAACTCACATTAATTGAAACAGCATTGAAACCCACATCCAAAGAAAATGCATCTGACCAGTGGTGGATAAAGATTATCTTTGGGCTTTTTTCAAATCATAGGCCCCTTGCACATGAGACAAGAAACATACATGTGTTCTTTGATACATCTTCCTGAGTTTATTAAATTATATTCCTTTTTTCCTTGTATAATACAGTGAGCACACTTGTTAGAGTGCATTTTAAATTTGTTTGTTTCATTGCTTACTGGAAAAAATTTCAAAATGCATGAACCAATAATGAGAAAACTGCTCAATTCAGAACATTTCCATCATAAAAGTCCACTCAAACTTCTACAGTCCACCAGTATCAGTAAATATGCACAAGTAAAAATTTCTGATGCATTCAAGCATATTCTTGAATGATGTGAATGGTTTAACTAATTACCTCACATTTACTATGAATTTTTCATTAGATAAGATTGAATTTTTGGACCTGTATATAGAGAAACTATCGGATGGCTTGATCAATACTGGTGTTTTCAGGAAGACGTGCTATAGCAATTCTCTATTATTGAGATCTAGCATGCATCCCTCTTTTGTTTTTAAAAATATTATTAAGGGCCAAGCCATCAGAGCCTCTAGACTGAACCCGACTGAAGAGGGCTTTGACATGGAATTGGTGAATTTAAAAGGGAGATTGCTAGATAGAGGGTATGGTATTACTGAGATTGAGGACAATCTACATAATATACATGATTTAAGACAAACAGTAGCAGCACCCTACTATACCCTATACCGAATGAGGCTATAGACACACTTGGTAGAAATACACCTACTACCACTACTTCACCAGTTGTGAAATTTACCACTACTTTTACATCAGATCATTTTGAGATGAGAGAAATAATTGGTAAGTTTTGGGAAATTTTCAAGATTGACAATGCCATTAGGGACATTGTTGGTGATGCCCCAAAGTTCCAATATAGGAACAGAAAAAATCTTAAGAGGATACTATGTTATCCGAGACAGATTAAGCAGGTTACAACTACTAGACAGTACACAGTATCTTGTGGACATTGTAATTTCTGCTCATACATTGACAATTCCACTGAATTTGTACATCCTGATACACGAAGGATTTTTGATACCACTGCTACTGCTGACTGCATGACCAGCAATGTGATATATCTTGCAGTATGTCAGGTATGTACCAGTTTTTATGTGGGAAAGACGAACCGCAAATTTAGGGACAGAATAAGAGAACATGCATATCATATAAGGAAAGGATCGACCCACAATGCCTTAGCCAAGCATGTTAGCAATAATGACCACACACATACATTTCTGTTTAGAGCCCTAGAGGTTGTCACCCCGAACAAGAGAGGAGGTGACCTAAGGAATTACACTGAAAGCAGGGAGAGTGATTGGATAGTTAGATTGAGGGCTGACCATGGATGAGGGTTGAATGAGAGAGCATCCATCAAACCCAGGCTTAGGAGACATAGGCACATTAAATAGACACTCTGCATCACATAACAGTAACTATGAATAACATAATAGACCAGCTCTTGTATCTGTGAGTCTTGTACACACTAGTATATTGTTTTAATAAACTTATACAATTCCACTTATACACATATTTGTCCCTTACATGTTCTCACATATATGTTTTTATTATAAGTGCTATAGAGGTTTTAATTTGAAGTAATATTTTATATGTTTTTATAAGTCTTTATTAACATTACATTTCCCTTTTAAATGTTTAATTGACTTTGTTGCAATTTAATTGGATTACCTATATATTATGGGACTTGACTTTGTTTTTTGAATTGACCTGAAGAAGCTGTACTCAGCGAAAGCGCTTGTCTGTTGAATAAAGAATATTTACCACAGGACTTGGTGGTTCTATTTGGATTACTTGGAATCTTTGAAACTCTGAAGGGCTTTGTGTTGGACTTGAACTATATCTGTGTGCTGTCTAGCTTCGCTCCTATCCACTTGCTATCAAACAGTGTTTTTTTAATGACACATTAATGGTCATGTTTTTGGTCTGTTGTCATTATTACCATTACATGCTGTGTAGGCTGAAGTCAGTGACAAAGAGATGGAGAGGGACAACACTTATGACAAGTAGACCAAGGTTAGCTAAAGATCTGATAGCAGTGGGGATGAATGTTACTTCAGATACTCATTTTTGGCAGTACTAATTATTCTTTTTTTATTTATTTGATATTTGTTAACCGGGTTGGTTTAACTGAACTAGAACACATGATCAGTGGAGACCCAAGGAGAAAAACTCCAGGAAATTACACACAAATATTCACAGAACAAAAAGTATTTTATGTTATGCAGTATAGTAAAAATAAAAAGTAAAACATGGATTATGCACAAAAGTTAAGCAAAATACAGTTACAATAAACACATAGAATGAGATCAATTTAACAGAATCAGGCAATTTCAAATATGCACAACATGTATTTACAGATGAGGCATGGAATGTACAATATAAAGGCAGACTGGAGTCAATGTATTATGAGAGTGTCAGTAACTACAAAAGTAGATGAACTGCATACATAATTACATTGTTTTTTGTAATAGTGGAATATGTAGTAGTCACACTACTACTTGAGTAAAGCTACTTAAAATTGTGAGAAAGGCAGATTCAAAGAAATGTAGCCATAAGTTATTAGAGAGGAAGAGAAAAATGAGTTAAGGGAAGAGCGGAAAGGTCAGAGAGATGGGGAGGGTTCATGCAGGCTCCTGGCAAGGCCAGATCCATGAGCTTAAGAAGAAAAAGTTTTAGTTGCTTTTTGAATTGATTTGTATTTGGGTTGTTTCTAACAGAGTTAGGAAGTTTGTTCCAGGCTAAAGACACATTGTAATTGTAAAGTAGTTTACTGATGTTTTTGTTAGGTTTATGTATGTCAAGAAGCTGTTGGTCAGAGCTTCTGAGAGGTCTAGTGGAGGTGTTATATCTTAATGAAAAATCATAACTTTGGAAAATGTTAATATGTGTATGACCAAATATATAATACACATATATCATCACACTAAGAAATGATGAGACATGCATTTGAAATCAAACCCTCGAAGCTACTGCCAAAAAAATCCTCAGTCAAGTGATTCCTGTCAACACTCCACAGAGTCATTTGCATTTTTGTTACATTCAGCATCTAAATGCTTAAAGTATATCTTAAAGTATATTTGTAGCCTAATATCTCTCAGAAGTGTGTGAAGTTAGTAGCGTGTTTTACCTCAGCTACTCCACATGTGCTTAATGCATTTCTTCTTAACCAAGTATCATAGACACTAGCGTGCTCCTTCGCAGTAGCCTTACTAAGCGCCTGAGCCCTACCTTAGTATGAACGCTTACCTCTCATGCTTCGTTGTCTTTTTTCTAAAACATTAAAGTAACCCCTTTTAAACCTCCTCTGCTCAGCTGTAAGCAAATACTGCATATTTTAGTCTAAGGTGAACTATTTTACAGATTGATCTGCTCTGATTTAATTGTTGAATTTAGCATTGTATGTCTGCTCACTTTATTGCTACTGTGTGCTAACTTGTAGATTCATGTGTTTCTATTTTTGAAGACTTCCATTGTCCTGTTCGGTATACCATGAAATGCTTGGCTAAACTTGTTAGTTAGTACATAGAGACATGAAGTTCTGAACTAGATGGTGGGAGTATGATTTGACAACAAGCTAGCTTTGTATGCTGTTGCCTGAATTTTTTTTTTCTCCTCTAGGAATTGAGCCTGGCCTTGTATATATTTCTACTGTATTCATGATAGAGTGTTTTTAGGTTGTGTTTTGCCCTATATTTTAAATCTTCTCCTTCTCCCCTCTTTTTCCCCAGCTATATTCACATCCTGACCACTACTAGGTCCGGGATCTTATAACCTAACTAAGACTGCTGCCTCCTATACCACTGTAAGGAATGACGTCAACCCTCTTTTGGGAGCTCTCTCCTGGAAAGTTAGAAGAAAGTATGTCCTACAATTCCTGTAACTTGTAAATAACTGTTGTTAGCCTTTAACTGTACAACCCGAAGCCAGGTCAGCCAGCAGCCTCACATTGCTTCTTCCAAACAACTGACCAAAGTCTCCATTAGTATCCCCAGCTACCTTGCCTCTTACTGTATGCAGTAAGCCCTTTAAGCAGCCACGGTTCCAGTACCTGCTGTTGCCTCTAGGTGGCGCCCTTCTCTTAGAGATATTCCCCTCTGGAAGAAATTCCTCCCCAGTAAAGCCTCTTTATCTTACCCTCTGTTAGTCCCTCTATACCCTTCCACCTTTAACTACTTTCCCTGCTACCTCTAGCATCTACTCACTCCTAACTTTTGCCTTCTAACCTTCACTTATCACTTGATTAACTCACCTGTACGATCTGCTCTTCTCTGATTGCTTTCACCTGAAACTGTTTGTTTCTGCCCCGCTTCGCTCCCCTCCCTACCCCCTTATCCCACCCACCCCACGCACCCTCACCCTTATACCTCACTTACCACTCCCCCTAAGTAATCCCACCTATCCATAACACCGACCTTAATTGTACATCTCCTCCCATTAATTACTACCGTTCCATTTCCTTTCCATCCCCCCTCCCTCCTACTCCAAAGCTAATACTGTGCCTCTTCCCATCAAGTTTCTCAAACTTACACTTTAATCTTAACCCAACCTTTACTTTGACAGTTCCTTTTCTCCACTACTCACCATGTCTTTTAAAACCAACAAAACACCATCCTTGGCCCCTATAATAAAACAGAACCCAGCCAAGCTATTACCCCTGTTCATTTTTACCCTAGTACTCACACTACCCTATCTCCTAACCTCTTATGAAACAAATTATAATTATGACCTTAAAACCTCTTCCAAACAAACTGCCACTAATTTAACAACCCCAAAGTTCACACATTCAAACATTACTTCTACCTCTTCCTACCTCTTAGCCAAATATCACAGACTATCCCATATTAAATCTAATAATCACATGTTAAGAAAACTAAAATATTTGATGATGATTACCTGTAAGCCACACTTAAACTACAACCCCTCTACCCTGGTAGATGGCGATATACATCCTAACCCAGGACCCTCTACTATTTCCTCTGAAGCTACACCTATTATCTCAAATTCCTCCCTTCATTTACCAACCTTTAATACTCATTCCTTACTCATAGGACACCTTAATATCAGAAGTGTAAACAACAAAGTCACCCATCTCCACTCTCTCCTTGAATATTACTCTTTCGACATCCTATGTTTAACAGAAACCTGGCTAAAACCCCTCACCAGGGATACAGAAATCATACCACCAGGCTATAACATTATAAGACAAGACCGCAATACTCGCAAAGGAGGGGGAGTTGCACTAATATTTAAGACTGATCTAAATATATCCTTAGTACCCTATCCTCCCCCAGAGAACACCAAAACTGAACTCCTTATATCAAAGCTACAACTGAACCCAAATAAAGCCATATATATTATCGGTACTTATCTACCTCCTGGAAATAACTCCATAGTTATAGAAAATCTCCTTAGCTGGGCATCATCCACCTTCCCACAAGAAACTGTAATACTTGGAGACTTCAACCTTGACTGGTCATCAGTTAGTACTAATAACCCAGTCTCTCATATTAATCTCCATGGCTTTACTCAGACTATTAATACCTCCACTAGAATTAATAAACCTAACAACAAAGAAAGTTTACTAGATTGGATTCTTGTTAATAAACCACAGCTACAATACCAAACCGGCACTTTGCCAGATGACATTAGCGACCACAACTTAACCTATATCATAAGAAAGAAGAATATTGCTACTAATGCCCCTACCATCCGAACCTCTCGTAGTACTAAAAACTTTAACCCCATCCTATTTAACAATGAACTGAATGCCTGTAACTGGATACCTCTACAAATTCTTCCTCTAGAAGAAGCAGTTCAATATTTTAACAACACATTCCTATCCATCCTAGATAATCATGCACCAAAAAGAACTATCAGAGTCAAAACTAAACCCGCCCCCTGGCTATCTAAGGAAACAAGGCAAAAAATGTTACTCAGAAACAAATCCTGGATAAAATGGAGAACTAGTAAATCTCCCTCTGATCAACAGACCTTCAGACACTTAAAAAATAGTACTAAAAAAGCTATTATCTCGGACAAAAAAGACTACTATAGTAACCTCCAACAAGTTAATCATAATAATCCCCAAAAATTCTGGTCAACCTTGAATAGACTTCTTCACCCCCGACAAACTACCACTCCCTCTCCCTCTGGATCCGAAAAAAATTCTTCCCATGAAACTGCCAATGCTTTCAATTCCTTCTTCACTAATACTAGCAATTCTCTGGCCTCTCACCTTTCCTTTGACAATTCTAGCATCCCTGCTCAAGCAGCTTCTATTCAACCTACCTTCACTCTACAACCTATCTCTACCACCTTCATCCAAAAATGCATCCAAAAACTTAAACCATGTACCCCATCAGCTGACCAACTTCCATCTGAATACCTCCAAAAAGCAGCTAAGGTTATAGCCTATCCCATATCCATCCTTATCAATAGAACTATTAATGAAGGTACCATACCTGACATCTGGAAGATCTCACACATTATACCCCTACATAAAGGAGGTAACTCCAATGAATACTCTAATTACAGGCCTATAGCACTCTTATCTCCCCTAGCTAAAATCATGGAAAAATGTGTCCACTACCAACTAATGAACTACTTAACTAAAAATAACATTCTAACTCCCTGTCAACACGGCTTCAGTCCTTTTCACAGTACTACCACTGCTCTTCTTTCCTTTACTGACTTCATAAACACAAACCGCAATAATAACATTCTTTCTTCTGCACTCTTTATTGACCTGTCCAAAGCCTTTGACATGGTTAACCACCCCCTCCTCATAAAAATCCTAGAATCTCTTGCTTTAGAACCTAAAGCTATCCTTTGGTTTACTTCCTATCTCACTAACAGGAAACAGGCAGTCCTCTGGGAAAACAAACTCTCCTCTCTCCTTCCAATTTCTCTCGGTGTCCCACAAGGCTCTATTCTTGGACCTCTCCTTTTCTCCCTTTTTATAAATGACCTACAAGCAGCTATTCCACAAGCTACATGCATACAATATGCTGATGACTCCACTCTTATTTGCTCAGCTAAAAACATTCCAGAGCTACAAACTATTACTCAAAATGTATTCCACACAGTAGAAGCATGGTTCTTAAAATGCTGCCTACTCTTAAATGCTAAAAAAACAAAACTCCTCCTCTTTAAACCTACTACTAGGTCCCCCACTTTAGATTTCTCCATCTCATCTATTAATGGCACCCTCATATCAGCTGACTCCACTACCAAACTGCTAGGAGTCATGATTGACAACAACCTTACCTATGATTGTCACATCAATAATAACATTAAAACTGTAAACAGAAAACTGGGCTCCCTCTACAGAATTAGAACATTCTTAACCCCTGCAGCCAAAGCTACTCTTGCCCACTCTCACCTTATTTCAACTCTTCTCTATGCCTCACCAATTTACACTAACCTGAAGAAAAACAATCTCTCAAAATTGGCTAACACACATAATAGCATTGCTAGATTTGTGACTGGCAATCAATTTAGAACTCACCACTGCCTGAACCTTCAGCAACTTCACTGGCTTGAATTAGAAAATATGTTGCTTCTTTCCCAACTCTCCTTTGTCCAAAGAGCTCTCTATCAACCTAATAACACCCCTGCACTTTCCAAACTTCTGACCCCCTACTCTAACCTGAACTCACTTCGTTCCTCCAGTAAACTACTAGTAACTTTAACTAAATCCAACAACCTTGCTGGTGACTCCCTTTTCTCTAACGCCCTTGGTAAACACTGGAATCAACTTCCTACTGAACTTACTTCTATTCCAACTCCTATTCTGTTCAAACAAAAACTCAGAACTTACCTTAAAAATCAATGGTTATGTCCCTGCTGTAACCCCGACTAGATCTCCTTATAATCACCTCTACTCCTCCCTCTCCCTCTCCTTCTTCCTTCTTTTCTTCTACTAGCTTTACTACCATCACTTGATAAGCGCTAGCTCTCTAATATCCTTCTCCTCCTTTAGTTGAATTTTTTACTGAAAGTATAGATTTTACTGATCTACTCACTCTTTTTCTGTATATTTCTCTTTTCTCTTTTACTCTCCTTATATAACCTTCCTATAAAATAATATGAAATAAGTTTAAATTTTATTTTTATTGTGTGAGAATGATGAATCCTATCATATTATGTTATGTTAATATTAAATCCTATGATGTCTTCCTGCATATTTGCATATCCCCACCTCCTTCTCCTTTTTACCACAGCTCATTTTTTGTATATTATGTAACTGTGTTTATCTCTATGTGGAGCTTTTCTCCCCGGGCCTCTACTGAAAATGGAAATATATCCAGTTAGACTAGCCCGGTTAACAAATGTAAAATAAATAAAATAAAATAAAATAAAATAAAAATAAATAACTGTCAGAGGAACTGTTTAAAAGTAGTGCGTTTACTCTGGTTTAACTCTGCGTGTATTCCTTTAGTTCAGCAAGTTTAAGCAACATTGCATGGAAATAACTGGACTAGCTTGGTTGATGGCAAAAGCTCACCAGGTTTTGCCATAGAACGTGAAGAGTGATTCACCGTTGCACAGCAGTGGTATATGATGCCAAACTCTACACAAATACAGAGGACAAAAAGTGAAAACTTTATTAGGGGCCATTTATGGCCATGTATGTGGTGCATAATTCTATTTTTTTTTTTTATGAGATTAAAGGCATAGAGATGGGAGTAGTTAGGAAAGTGGTAAAATGTGGTCAATTGCAGGGAAGAACAAAGGGGAATCAATAAAGGAATTTGCAAGAGGGAATTAGGAAAGAACCATAGATATCCACTTCTTTAACAGTGTAATGTGAACATGTATAGGAAATTGGATGAATTTGGACTGTCACCACAACACAGATGGGTGACAACAATGCAATCATGTTGTATAGCCAGTTGGAAGAAAATCAAAGTGTGTCAAAAAGACACATATGTAAAGTGAGAGCTATGCAAGGGACAACATTTTTGGGGGGACAGGCACCCATTTTTTTGGATGTCAAAATGAGAGGAATGTTGGGGAAGGGATGTAGGAATGTCAGTGTCAGATAGGTTGGGTAGGGTAGGTGAGGAAGCAGGAGCAGACAAACAGGACAAACAAGACAGACACAGGGATGGTGATGGACACTAAAGGTTTGGGGAACACTGTGACTGGGGATAGGTAGGGGACATCAGAGGCACATATTCATCTAGCATGGGAACAATGAGAATCTAGTCCTCACCCTCAGAACTGTCATCACTGCCCCCTTCCTCATCTCCCTGTGGAATTGCTTGACATGGGACTTTTTCTGCATTCAAATGTGTAAGTTCTGCAGATGGTTGAGGTGTGCACCAATGCTACTTTCTAATACCTCAGACACCATCCCTGGCAGCTCCTAGTGGGTGACATAATCCCCACTTCCACCAATGTTCCCAGAGGGTACCAATGCACCAGCTGCCAGGAGAATACTGTCTGGTGTTGATAGTTCAGGTATTGCAGGGACTGTGGAGGCAGTACTACCAGGTTGATTCCCAGATGTGCTTGGTGTTGGTGCAGCAACTGGTGGAAGGTTGGCAGGCTGAGCTACAGTGGTTGGCCTACTTTTCTGTCCTAAAAGTCATTTTGTTTGTTGGCAGAAAAGTATAACATTAGAATGGTGTGTTCACATATGTAAAAATATGAAAACATGAGATGAGAGGTGGGGTGAGACAAAAAAAAATAGAAAACAGATTATTACAACTAATATATGTCTCATAAAAATCTTTATTACAATCGAATATACTTTTATTGTTATATTAGCCATAGAGCTTTCAAAATCCAAAATAGGATGGTGAATTGTAACTAGTAATCCTTGCAATATGTATATATTCCATATATGCTTTTTAAGATAATACAGGTTAAGTTAACAACATGGTATTAAATCCAATTTTGATAAAATTAATATTAAGTAATGATATTTTTGTAATTAGAATACATCTGTTACATGTGGGAATTGAACCCATCAAATCTGAATATATGATTAAACTTGTCTAATACAATTACCGTGAGCTACAGAAGAAACCATGCATGATTTCTTTCACAGTTAAGATCTGCATGCTTAAGTTAATAATAGTGTATGGAAGATTAATAATTTTAAATCAATCATGTTCGTTTGTGCTATATATATGCCCCTTGCCACTCTGAGTCTTTCTAATTGTTCAGTAATGCACCTCTCTGTCTTTTGAAATTTCCTGAGCAGCTGGGAAATAAAGGAGAGAAAAAGAGACATGAAAGCATTATGCATACCATTGTTGGTGATCTACAGTTTTATAGATCAGTTAAAGTTTTATTTGTATACTTACACAACTGTGGGATGGCAGCAGTCCTAAACTCATCTAGACACTGGTTAAGTTGTACCTGCTTGCACAGTTTCTGGCCATTATAATGATGCCTGCATTGCTCTCCAGTGCATGGTACACCAGTTGCACTGAAGACAGCTTTGGCTGTACTGTTCCAAGCCTCAGACTTATGCTGAGACCCAGTGTAGTACCCCTGCAGTAGCCTACAGCCATAGTGCTTTACAAGGAGTGCAATAAATATTTCTGACTCCTCCATACTCCATCTTTGAGCCCTGAATTGGGCACCATCCTTCCAAGCTCATGCCATGTCTGCACAGGTCCTCCAGCAGCAGTTAAAGTGTTTTCCTGCCAATTCATTATTTTGCATTTTATAGACAGTGTGCAAAACCACACAATGCCAACCGCATTTGCATGATGTTAAGCAGAGAACAACTTTGCCAAACAAAAAGGAAGGCAGTTTATATAGTGGGAAGCGTAATGTGACAACTGGCATTGACTTATGGCATGTGTTCTGCTATACATGACAACAGTTTGTCCAGTGGTCAACACTGATATGTTAAATGACTTGGCTTTTAAGACCTGAATTTGGGGGGATCAGTTTTATGATCTGATACATATTTTGTGGGGCCTTACACACTGATAAAAGTAATGTGGGATTCAAACCTATGTACAACAGGCAATACATATATTTCTATATTGGTGTTTTTTCTTTGTTGCCACAAAAGAAATATTTGTCAAATATGGTGATTTATAATATACACCTTAAAAAGTGGGTGGTGTTGTACTCCAGTTAACCATGTATGTGTAGGAAATGGTAAGGTACTGGTTTATGCATTCTCAAGTGTGAATCAGGAGTAATGTGTGACAACATACTGGAAATGTATATACTTGTATTACTTTCAGAGTTGATTTTTGAGTTCTGGTTCAGACCATACAATACATTCTGCTTTACAGCTATACTTGTGTTATGGAAGGTGTGTAGATGACTGTCATTAAACTATGAAGTCCATCCCAAGTCGGAAAATGCATTTATGATTACAGAATCATAACTGTCGTGCTACACCAGTTGCACATATAATACATATGATGCCATGTGTATGCTTAATCAACCTGCTCTCTCTCTCTCTCTCTCTATATATATATATATATATATATATATGGTTATTGTTATGTACCATTTTTTTTATTTTGTTATTTTTGTTATAAATGTAAGTGGGACACCATTAATAAAAATATGAACTTACACCTGGTGCCACAGGGAAAGCTAGGGTGCAGATGTACTGTTTTCAATCAGTACTGTCTAGAGTGCTGATGGCCACGCAACACCACTTAGCCTGTTTGTGCAACTGAAGGCAAAGAAGGTAACAATGCTTCTTTTTTGCAATTAACAATGTTTCTTTTTTGCAAGTAATGTTTCTTTTTTTCTGTAACAGTGAACCCTATTTGCACACAGGTGAGCAATGTGCAAATGAGGCATAAAAACATACTGTAGAACTCAAACCACTGTCTATCTTATGTATTATGTACCTCAACATCTTTTTAAGCTGTGCTACACACACACACACACACACACACACACACACACACACACACACACACACACACACACACACACACACACACGCACACACTTGGTTCACAGGTGTAATTTGGACTGTAATTATCATCCAAGGTGCTGACCACCATGCAATGCCACTAAGCATGATTGCGCTTCCTAAGAAAACTGACATTAATTTTTAAATGTGTGTGCGCATTTGACTGTATTTGCACTAAGCCATGTGCAGCACAAATGTTAATAAAAGAAGAAAAAAAGTTAAATACATTAAACAATTACACAGCTCTTGATTTAAACTATCAGAGTAATGACATTACAAAACACAGTTGGAGTGTGTTCTCTCCCTTTACCATAGACACAACTTTGCAACAGCAATCAAGTCATGTGCCTAAAAGCAATTTACATTTCCTCTACATTATTATCAGGACATGCGCTTATACATTCTCAGTTGCTTTAACATGTGTGGCTTGCATATTTAGTGCAATGAGTGATCACACAACAATTTATGAATATATTTGCACTAATGCAGCTCTGTCCTCTCTTTGTATTGTGTTCCTTATTTCTTCTGTAATCTCAGACATGCAGTCTATAGTGAATTTTATATCATCGTCCTTTAAATGTATGATAAAAATACACCACAGTGAAAAACATTTTCGGCAAAGGCAGGGGGGTTTGGCTATTAGTGAATCAAAATGATAAATATGTATTGTTTTGTTTTGTTTAGAAGCTTACTGAAGTTAGTTCCACACTTTTGAAGTGTATCCTCACTGACATACCAACTGCAGGGAAGGTTGTCAGAATTGCTGTTATGTTTGCTTTCTGTTTCACACTAATTAATCACAGCTACAACCCATTAGCAACTAACACTGGTATAAAGGCTATACTATATTTATATCTGCTGCATGAAGTCAAAATTTGGTATTCAGCAGTTCTAACACCTCATTTGCATCTTCACAGTGCTAAGATGGCTGAATCTACACTATAAAAAGGTCACTGTGTAGCTAGGAAAATTGAAGGTGAGGAGACTTGTGTATTTGGATAAAGCAGAAGTTTGATATTTCTTTGAAGGAGATTTATTGGTAGAAAATGCTTATAATTTGGCTAAGGTATGCATGTATTATTCAAGTACATTCTACATTTTGAAAAATGTTCCAAATTTATTAATATATCCAGCAGAAAATGTAAATTTTATCTGTATGAACTTATACTTTGCTGTTATCATAGGAATTTTTGGCAGGCATTTACATTTCTGCGATAGGTTATACTTTCAGCACAACTAATATGTTTTTTTTAATTTGATTTTATAATATTCTATGTTACTGGAGAGAAATGTAATGTGGGTGTTATTGACACGTGGTATACTTCTGAGATGGCCCAAGGCCACCTCCATGAAGTGGTGGGCACAGTGAGAAGTGACTGGCATTCATAAACTGGCTTTTCTGTTGTAAATGTGTACGCATCCTGATAATTGTGTGGAATGCATATATACAATTAATTATGTGGTATTCCTTAGTTTGTATGAACCTTTATTTGTTTGTTGTTTTGGGAGTGGGGGAGCCACCTACCATTCTGCTTTCCAAGGACAAAAGTGTCTTTCAAGTGCTTTTCTGTGGAAAATGTTTAGGCATCCTCATATTTCAGTGAGAAACATAATATATTACTTATGTGGTATTGCTTGGTTTGTACAAACCTTTGTTTGTGTATGAGGGGAAGGTAGGACAGTCCCATAACCTTCAGTTTTACTAAATGAAAAGTGTGTTTCCAGTGTGTAATGTTGACAAATATGTATGCAAGCAAGACATTAGTTATGTGTTATTTATGTGTTTTATTCTTCTTTGTTTTATATCACATAGGATTATAGCACCCAAGCCTATAAATCCACTTAAACCCCCTTTCAGTGACTCAGAAAATGGAATGGTAATCCATGCTTTGATGTGCCATGGAGCCTTTCTGCTTGAGAGAGGACATTGGGATATGGCTGCCAGAAATGAGATTTGGAACCAGTTAGTCAATGATGTCAATGCAGTGCAGTAGGAGGTCACAGCAGGAGTTATGATTAGGTGCATCATCAGGGCACTGATATGGTTTCATCAGCTCAGAGGAGAGCAGCTTCAGTTGCCTGAGAACACCTGGCTACAGGGGGTGGTCATGCTCCCAAGCCCCCACTGACACCAAATGAAGAGTTCCTGTCCACTGTCAGAGATTCAGACAGCTCAGTGGAAACTGCACACAGTGTGTTTTAAGTCGGTGCTCATGTGACTGGGAGGACAAGTGTGTCCCATGAGCAGCTTCCAGGTAAGCTAACATATTTCAAGTTTTATATTTGCTTGTGTACTAAAATATATAATTTGATTAATATTTCATGTGATTTTTTTGTACCTATTGACAAATTAATAGAGTTATACAAGAGAGTTGTTCAGTACACATGGGTGTGAGAGGACATCTCAGATGAGTTTCAGTTTCAGTTATTTCTTACAGGACATATAGGCAATTGTATATTCACCTTGCCCATGTGTTATTCCCATTGTGATGGTTAATTGCTGTCCATTCCTAGTTTTATTTCATCAAGGACCATCCTCTCTACAAAGTGTGGAGACCTCTGCACATGCTAAGCAAATGTTTATTTGCTTATTAAGGACAATTCTTTAGCTATACAATTATCTGTATGTGTGAGGTTGGTGTAATGCATGTCTGTATTGTTGTACCATCTGTGATTGTGTGATTAATGTTACTTTATTATCATATACGTTGTTTTATTATTTAGTGTAGTACTAATTTCATTCTTGTGTTTGTTGCTTATTATCACAGGTGATCCTGACAGTGGAAGTGTAGGACTCTTACCACCTGATGTCAGAGTATCAGTAGGTTCTGATGATGATGGTGGGCAAACAGAGGCACAGTTGGGGGGGTTCATAGGTTGAATCTAGCATTGAGATTGTGATTCACCCATCCAGTGGAGTTCCATCAGACACACTCAGTATGCCTATGCATAGCCATTCAACTGAGCCCTCAGATATTGAGCAGGTTGAAGGTGACACACTTAATCAGGCTAGTGTGGTTACTGAAGCTTCAATGCCAGTTGACTCTGGCAGTAAACAAAGTGTGGGTGGGGTACTACAAAAGAGGGTTGGTCAGGGTGCTTACAGGAGACCTGTTGTCCACCCTCCACCTGATCCTGGTGTGTCATTATGTGCCACTTGGCATATGTTTAGGGCCATCATGGAGGCACAGGCATGCTCCACTAGGGCCTCTAAGGACATGCTTAGGGCTCTAGATGTTTCACAGGCTGACATGTGTGACTCCTTCCTCCATATGGCCAATTCAATGGATTGGATGAATGACATGAAAGAATGGGCAGTGTCTGTGACGGAATATCTGATGGGAGGGGAGCAACATCCATGTGCTCATAGGTCAGCAACATAATTTGCTGTTAGCCAACATAGCTGTGCACGATCCTACTCACACAGTGGCATTACTTCCATTGGTCCATCAGTGGTTGAGGTGTCCACACCCAGATGTGGAAGGCCATGGGGGTCATGAACCTTGGCATAGTCATGAGAAGAACCCATCTAGCAGACATCCTTAATGTTCGGGTAGCTCCAACACATCTGACCATGGGCATGTACGTGCTAGTGCAGCTCCTGACAGAGCCAGTTCTCATGGCTGGGGGTGATGGAGATGAACTGATACCTCTACCATGCACAGCTTACATCGGTCTGACATGCCAGGACATAGAGCTAGCACAGAGCTTGGCTGTGTTCATGCAGACACTCGCACACACAGGCAAACACACATAACAGGTGCATGAGGCATTGATGAGGCTTGCAGGTCATTCTCTCACAGCGGTCATTTGATAATTAGCTATATTTATGCCTGCCTGTCTTTCTTACTCACACACCCACCCACTATTTTTGTGTCAGCCTTGGGTGCCATCACCTTGTTTCTACCTTTTGGATTCAGGGATACCTATGTACTTTTCTGATGCACAGGGTGCATAGCTAATTGAGTGCTTAATGCATACATATGTTGGTGATGTTATTTTGAAACTTTTACTGATTTCTTACAGTCTTTTTACTATTGTGATTACTACCTTGGAATTGTTGATATGTCAGTGAGGCTTATTGCTCCACTTGTGAGAATGTAGTGATAATTAGAGACCATGGATTGCTTTTTGTATTGTGTGTATTTTCAATACATGAGGACTTTTAGCTGATAAACAGCAGAAATCCATCAACATAAGTCAGTCTTTTTATATATTGATGTCATTGCTGGACAACTCACACACATTCTACTTAGGTACATTTTCAAGTAACAGTATGCAAGGATCTGTCATTCATTTGTGTTCTTACCCATTAATTTTCTGTTTCAGTTTCAACACTTACCTTGACAGTCCAGTAGTTACAACTGTTTTAATTTGGTGCTGACTCTGTGTGATGCTAGCAGTACACAGCCATTATGTGGGTAAGTAAAGGTTGTGAGCATTGCTTGGCATAATTTTACTGTATGTATGTGCATAACATGAAAGTTGTACCCCTTAGGTAGAGAGCATGTATGCCTCTTGGCTGAGGAAAGGTATATTGTGCACGGGTCTACTTCTAAAGACCAAACCGACGATTCCCCGACACAGAAATCACCGACGCCAGAAAACCGACAACACACAAACCCGACAACGCGAAACACCGAACACCATAACACCGACACACGGAACGTAAACAACACACTACACTACATAGCATACACACTAGCCCTGACCCAAACCCTAACCCTAAGGTCCGACACTATCGCACACTTCACCTACCTGCACCCTAACCCTAACTCACTTACCCACCCCTAGCCCAAGCTCCGACACTAATGCACACTTCACCTACCTGCACCCTAACCCTAACTCACTTACCCACTCCTAGCCCAAGCTCCGACACTAACGCACACTTCACCTACCTGCACCCTAACCCTAACTCACTTACCTGACCACTCCTATCTCCATCACTGTTGCACACTTACCGGGTCGCGATCACACATTACCCTTGTCGGTCTTTCCGCTGTTGGCGAATCACCCTGTCGGTATACGTACCTGTCGGTTATCTGGCGTCGGTGATTTCTGCGTCGGGGGATTGGCGGTTCGGTCTTTAGAAGGGGACCCATTGTGCACACCTACGTCTACTTACACCCACAGCAGCTGGTGGTTCCCACTCTGAGTTCTCACCTGCGTATATCTGTGGTGACATTGCCAGTGGTAGTGGAATATGTGCCCCTTCCGCTTAGTGTTCCTGTTGCAACTGTTTTCACAGGATAATATTGTGTAGGATAGCACAGACACTGATAATTTCAGCACAAGAACTGTGATCAGGGCTCCCTGATGTATCTAGGCACTGGAAACATGACTTCAGCAGCCCAAACACATGCTTAATGATATTTCTTGTTTCAGCATGTACCTCATTATAGCATTCCTCTTTTGGTGTGTGTGTGTGTGCGTGTGTGTGTGTGTGTGTGTGTGTGTGTGTGTGTGTGTGTGTGTGTGTGTGTGTGTGTGTGTGCATTTCTGATGGACATCATCAGCCATGGTTTGAGTGCATATCCTGCATCCTACAGTAAATGGCATCATGGGATATCCCCCCTGGAAATCCTGTGGTAAAGCTGAGAGTTGTGTCAGATATGGGAGTTGTGGTAACTGCCAGGGTTGCAAGCACACACATTTAGGATGAGTCCCTTAACGTTACACATGTCCTGACAGTTAATGGAGTAGAAGTCCTTTCTGTTTATGTAGACCCTTCCCTGTTCCCTGGATGGTGCTTTGATTTCAATGTGTGTGCAGTCTATGGCACCCAAGACTTCATGGGAGTGTGCTATGGGGTAGAAATCCTGCATAGTTGTATCTCTGTCCTCGGGGGTATGGGGAAAACATATATAGTCACTAGCATGCTGTAGCATAACATTCAGGAGTTGATGTCGGATTCTGGATGCTGATGCTTATGACACATCCACCATGTCCCTGTTGGTTTCTGGAAGGTCCCTGTAACTAAAATTCTGAGTGCTACACATATCTTAGTCTCAACAGTTATTAGTTCTGTTCAGTTTGCCCTTGTTCTCAGTTGAGGACGACAGAGGTTGCATAGTTCCTGGAGTGTGTCTCTATCCACCTTGTAGCACTACACTATTTCCACCTCATGCAGACCATGAAAAGTTAAATGGGGTCTAAACACTATTCTCCATCTTGGCCGAGGTCTGTTAGCAGCAGCAGCATAGACTTGAGCCTGTTGCACATACACATGCAGAGGACAGCAGCCCCTAACATTATTTCTGTTCAGTGTAGTTTCCATGGCTGCATTCCAATAGGTTTAGGAATTTGAGGCCAAAACCTAAACTAAGTGTACACAATTTTTTATAGTTTGTTGAATAGCTCCACCATCTTGGATTAGTTGATTATCATAAAATTCAGCTGCTTATGCTGTAATTAGCATGCCACGATATTTACCATGTTTGCGCAGCTCTACACACCATGTAGAGCTGCTTACTGAATACAAATCAATATGCTACAATGTGCATATTGTGTTGCAGTGTGCACATAGTTTTTAATGGGCTGCGTAGAATTTAATGAATTCAGCTCATCGTTTTGTACAGTTTGATTTTCTGATACCAGAAACAAGAAATTGAAGGTAATTGCAGTCTGCTTACTTGATTAATAAACTCTACTCCACATTTCAGCAATAAAATATCACACAATTGTTATAGGGTGCCATTTCCTACAAAAATATATTGCAAATTGTCAGATTAAAAATGAAAAGCTTTCTTGCTAGTGAGTAGTCACTGCTGAAACAAATGACCTTTTGGCATGACTATTGGTTATTATAAAACAAAACTGAAATTTGATTTGCCCTTTATGAGTTACCTTACCTTCTGTAGTGTAAGGAATAATAATTAAGGAGGCAAATCATATCCTACAGGTTGCAGCTCACCTTTAACTAAATGTATCCAGTCAGGATTTTATAGCTGTAGCAAACATGTATGAGATAGCGTGAATATCTATCTATCTATCTATCTATCTATCTATCTATCTATCTATCTATCTATCTGTCTGTCTGTCTATCTATCTATCTATCTATCTATCTATCTATCTATCTATCTATCTATCTATCTGTCTGTCTGTCTGTCTGTCTGTCTGTCTATCTATCTATCTGTCTGTCTGTCTGTCTGTCTGTCTATCTATCTATCTATCTATCTATCTGTCTATCTATCTATCTATCTATCTATCTATCTATCTATCTATCATTCTCTCTGTCTGTCTATCTATCTATCTATCTATCTATCTATCTATCTATCTATCTCTCTCTCTCTCTCTCTCTATCTGTCTGTCTATCTATCTATCTATCTATCTATCTATCTATCTATCTATCTATCTATCTATCTATCTATCTGTCTATCTATCTATCTATCTATCTATCTATCTATCTATCTATCTATCTATCTATCTATCTATCTAATCTATCTATCTATCTATCTCTATCTATCTATCTATCTATCTATCTATCTATCTATTTATTATACATCTATCTATCTATGTTTCTATCTGTATATAATTGCAGTAGAAAGGGGAGTGCCTTGCTGACCCTTCCATGTCTTATGAAATTGTATTCCTGTTACCATAAATGGTAAGTCTGATCTGTAATCTTAATTCTAATCTTTGTCCTAATAGGTGAAATATCTAGTGAGCGACTGTAAAACGTTTGCATTTGTATTTGTTTATTTTAGTTAGATAAGATGTAAGGTTTTGTTTGAATAACTTTGTGTCATTGGTATTTCAGTTGCCCTGGGGTAGTTCATTCTAGTATGTTGGAGCAATTTTAGAAAAGGCCCTTTCAGAATAGCTGAGTTTGTTGAGTACCCTAATTAACAAGGACTCCACTCTCTCACAGTTAAAATGGTTTCTCTTTTTTGAACAGCTTGTTTTTAAACGGGGGCAGTATTTTGTGGGTTAAAGTGTTTAGTAAGACTATCACTCTTGCTTGAACTGAGACCCAGTTGCACAGAGAGCTAGAGTTGTAATGATGCATGTCTAGTGCACTGGCAGTAGTGCTAATAGACTGGATCTTGACAGGTGAGACACTAAGTGAACAATCATTTGGGCAGTGTGCCTTGTGACAATCCATTTGTTTTCTTTCCTTAAGGGAGGCAAATAGCTGATCAACCATTGCAATATGTATTATTCCATGCGTTAGTGCTTGTATACATCTAGGGTGAATTACATTATCCTAATTATTTCAATTCTGCTTAAATATTTAAATTGCACTTATAGCGACCAGTGTGGGTGATACTACTTTGCACTTTCCTGCTTTGTTCCATTCTGTGTCTGCCCCATCCCCCACTAATACATTAAACTAATGTTCCAGAAAGAGCTCCAATATTGCCTTTATTTGATTGGATTGTTCTCTAGCTAGCATACTGTTTAGAGCATAGAGCTATGCCCACCCAGTGTCTTTTAACCAATACTTGGAGAGGTATGCAACTGTCAGTAATTAGCTTTTAAAAAAGGAATGAGGATGCTTAAATATTTGAGTTGTACTTAATGACCTTTGTGGCAAATCTATTTTGTACTTTTCTGCTCTGTTCCATCTGTTTGCATTTTTAGTTTGCTTTGGGGCATTAGCATTGTATTTTAATTTGCAGTTGTGTAAATATTACATTTCTGCATTATTCTGCACCTATATTTCCACAAACAGAGTACTAGTAAACCCTACTACCATTAGTCTTGTACTTTAATTCACAGCTGAGGCAAAACTGTGCACTCCTGCCAGATTTTGAGCCTCAGTAATTTACTATTGCATGTTCCATAAACAGTGTTACTGGTAAATTTCACTATAGTCTGTTGACTTACATTGTAGTAGAAGGTCAATAGTGAGGGAATTGTCTCTGCTGCAGTTTGTGCTTGAGTGCTTTTATATTCAGCTGTTCATTTACCTGCTTAAAGTTGCATTCTGTGTCTGCCCCCATTTCCCACTAACACATTAAGCTGACTTTTCTGAAAGAGTTCTAATATTGCCTTTATTTGAATGAATGCTTCGCTAGTTCGCCTGCTTGTTCCTTGAAATATTTCTCAACCCTCCCACCTTTTTGCTGCTGCTGTTTTATGACTGTCTCTGCCCTCCACCCATTATGATAATCTAATTTTCAAAATCCCTCCCTCCACTCTTTCATTGCTATTTACTGTTATTGAACCTATTTATATACTCTTAACATCCATTGTTTTCCATAGATCCATAATGTTCAGTGCCCACCCAACAAAGCAGCATTTCTCTTGAGTAAGGATCCTTTGCTACATATTGTCTCCTGCTCATTTTCCTGGAGCTCAGCAAAGCCTTGAATCCTAGCCTGCATTCCAAAAGTTAAGTACATTTGATTGCTAAATTGCACCTGTTATTTTGAGTGATCTCTATTGTTTCTTGATTTTATGTGCACATTTCTCTGAATTTTTTTGTAAAACAATTGCTCTTCCTCTCACTGTTAATGCTCTAAGACTGTCTTGAAATTGCCTTCAGCAAGGGATTTTCAGCTAATTGTTTTAAGTGGTTTGTGGTAGCATTGCACTTATGGGTCTATTCTACTGTGTTTGTATATGGGGAGGACTGGATTTATTCATCTTGTGGCAGGAGGTGTTTGCCTGGTCTATCTCAGCTGGGAAATACACAAAAAGACTCACAGTGTAATGATTTTATTGGCCAGAGGGCTCATTAGTTAGCTTTCTGTGCTGCTATAAATTTTGCATATTTGCAGAGGTTAGCAGTGTCCTGTAAAGGAGAAAACAGCTCTAAAGCAAATGTTCCCTGTAGATCTGCAACTGTCCTAAAATTGTACCCTGTAAAGCAGCAATTTAGCACAAATATCTTGTGTGCTGACAAGCTTAGAGGAGCTAGTTGGGTATCATGTGACAATACCTACAGATTTAGTACAATTTAATATTGTGTAAGCATTACAGTTAGTAGAATTTAGTACTGCTTAGCATAATCTGCCTCAATAAAGCACCCTGCTTAATCTGCACCAGGAAAGCACCCTTAATAGACTTCTAACCATGACACTCCACCCCCTTGTAACTCATAAGTCAAAGGACTGGACAGTATGGATATGCAATTTCCTTACTTCTCTGTAGCCAGTTTGGTGGATATGAGCATCTTGAGACAATGTAGCAGTTGCCTCATGTTTACTGACAAACCACTTAATCCTTAAAGGAGCAGATACAGTATGTGAGAGGTGTACTTACACAATGATACTTGAGGCTAAACTCTTGTATGCAAGTGCACATCAGGTTGTTGTAACCATGCACACAACTCTCAGTTCACATAGCACACAACACACACAAAGACTAAAGTATACTGAGGTACTTTAAAGCAATCTTCTTAAACAACAAAAATCACCTAGACCATCTGGTCTGAAAGCTATGCCTAACACCTAACATCACATATACTGTTACTCTCAATGGAGCTCCAAACACTAAGCCCCTAAGGCAACCAAACACTCTTCCTAGGACTCTCAACATAGGAGACTTCATTATAAGATATACTGATGAACCTCTAACCAGCCTGAACAAGGAGAAGAGAACTGTTAGTTGCTTATCTAAAGCCAGGATCTGCCAAATCATGCATAGTCAAAAGTCATTATGCCACAGTATGATTCCATCATAGTCCATGTAGGTGTAAATGACCTGAGATGTATCTCCCTAGACCATATGAAGAAAGACACTATTTACCATTCAGACTATGTGTCCTGGGCTGGTATGAGCCTAACATTGAACAGCATACTACCATACCGGGGATAATGCCACAGTATGAGCAAAAATGATTGATTTCAAAAAACATCTTTCTTTCTGGTGTCATTCTATGGGGATCCAATATTTGTCAGCTTGGGAGGACATGGTTAACAGACCATATTGTTTTGCCAAAGATGGTCTTCACCTTTCCCCTCAAGGCTTTCAAACACTGGCTAAAACTTTAACCACTTCCATAGTACCCTTTTTAGGCAATGCCAAATTGACAAACCTACTGACATAGCAAAGTCAACTCAACTGAACCTCATGGTGTTACTGCTCAATGCCATGAGCCTAAATAAAAAAAAAAACTACACTTCCTCCAAGCCTTCCTCACACTTGAGAATATAGACATCTGTGCAGTTACTGCAACATGGTTTAAAGTGGCATACAGTACCCAAGCAGTGCAAGGTTTCAGTGTCTTCCACATTTTTAGACCAGTAGCTGTACACACAAGGGCTAAAGAAGGAGGTATCTCAATATACATCAAGAACAAGCATACCTTTAGGAACATACTTGCACAGGATGATGTGCTGGAGCTCTTCCATGTGCAGATCACCATAGATGAGATCCCATACTATATTCTAGCCAGCTATAGGCCACCCTCCATGTCCCAAGAAGCTCACAATGCATACCTTTACCTTCTTGAAACGTATCATCCAGTCTAATACCCTACTCATGGGAAACTTTAATTATCTCTCTATAGACTGGGAATCCTTCATGGCCTCAAATCTATAGGCACAGAGACTTTTGGACGTCATAAACACAAACAACCTTGACCAAATAGTGAATATGCCAACTGGAGGCTCCAACATACTGGACCTTGTGCTCACAAATATGGGAGAATGCTATGCCCATCAAATGTCTCATCCTCCCTGGTAAGGTCCAGTGATAAAGCTGTCTCTTTCAAAATCAAAAACAACTCTGTAATCCCATTGAAATCAGTAATAGTTAGGAATGATTCCAAGGCAAATTACATTTTATTAAGTGATGGCTTGCTAAAATTCAGTGTCCCTCTAAATCCCGAGAACACAACAGCTTATACTGAATTGCTCTCAGAAGCTCTATACAACCATGTCAATGGCTGCATAGATGCTGCTGTACCTACCAGAAGTAAGCCCAGGACTAGTCCCAGAAACCAACCATCCTAGTGGCATCCCAAATAAAACAGGATATACAGCAAAAGGAAAATAAATATGACAAACATTAGGAAGGGGTAATTCCCATAAAGATGGAAACTGTCTCATCAAAGTAAATAGGCAACTAAGAGGGCTAATTAGATCACGTAAAGCCAACTTTGAGGTTAAGATAACCTCCCTGGTGAAAGATACCCATAAGGCCATCTGCAGCTATGTCAGAAACCTCAAGGGCAGCACACAGCAATGTGCTGGACTGATGGTTAATGGTGCCAAATTCACCAAGCCTGGTGATATAGCAAAGCTGTTAGCAGACAAATTCATTTTCAACTTTACCCACCCCCCCAAAATATCCTGAAACATAACTCCTCCAACTACTACTAGGAAACATGTACTGGATGCACTCACTAAAGCCAATATTTATTAGCTTGGAGGATAGAGCTAACAGACCACATTGCTTTGTCCAGGATAGTCTTCCCCTTTCTGGTCTAGGTTTTTGAATACTAGATAAAACTTTATCCAGTCCCATAATGCCTTCTTTTAGGCAATGCCAAGTTGAAAAACCTACCAAAATCAATGGGCCCTGATAACATCAAAGGATATCTTCTGAATAGTCTAATATATGGCTTATCAGGACCCCAGAGTCATTATTTAACTACAGTCTTAAAACAGGCTTGTGCCACATGATTGGAGGACTGTGACAATCATCCCCCTTCATAAGGCAGAACCTTCAACAGATCATGTAAACTTCAGATCCATTAGTCTGACTAGTCTTATTTAAAAAGTCATGGAAAGAATTATCATAGATATTATCAGCAAGAACATAGGAGACTTCCAGACACTGGATCCATCCCAGTTTGGCTTTACCAGATGAAGGTCATGCTTACTGAATCTAGTAGACGTCTTTGAAAAGGTCACTAAGGCAATGGATGAGGACAAAATGGCACACACTGCCTACCTAGATCTGGCTAATGCATTTGATACAATAGCCCACACGTGCACTGTCAGCAAACTTATGGAACTAGGTATAAACCCCTTTAAAACACACTGGATAGCTAGCAGACTCACTAATGTGACCCAGAAGGTTAGGATCAGTGAGGCCACCTCCACAAAGAGGCCAGTCACCAGTGTAGTACCCTAGGACTCTGTGCTAGGCCCACTACTGTTTGGCATCTACTTTTCAGATGTCAAAGCCAATGTCAAAGGCCTCTGGCTAACCAAGTTCTTAGAGGACTGCTAACTGGCAGCAGTCGTTGAATATCCCCTTGATGAGAACACCCTTCAGGAAGGTCTAATACAGATAAAGACTTGGTACTAAAGTCATGAGTTAAAAATCAATACCAAGAAATGCATTATAGTACCTTGTGAGAAATGGATGTGGGAGGGTGGCCTAATGGTTAAGGTGTTTGCCTTACAAATGCAAGGTACAGGGTTTGAATCTCACAGGGGATAATTGGCTAGGCTTAAAATGGCTCGCAAGGGCAGTTAGCTTAGTACTAATCTATGAACCTATGAACCTAAATCTGCCACCCCAGGTAACTACGTTATCAAATAGAACACCCTTAAAATTTGATTCATTCAGGGATCTGGGAACTCATGTAGATAGTAACCTAGTCTTCGACCAACATGTGTGCAAGGTAGTAGTAAAATCCATCTATGTTGCTAAACTTATAAGCAAGGGCATGGCATCTTGTTCCAAGGAGGTCATCATTCCACTGTACTCGGGCCCTCATCAGACCCATCACAGAGTATAATGTCCCTTTTGGTATATACCTCACCAGACACAGATAGCAACTGGAATGTCCACAAAGGTTTCTTGCAAAAAGAATACAGGGAGTAAACACAATGTCCTACACTGATCGCCTCAAAGCCATGTCTCTTTACTTGGTATCATACAGACTTCAGAGAGATGATTTTTGCCTAGCATACATGGCATCCATGGACTCTGTTTTCATGAACCTTTTGCACATCCACAAAACAAATAGCATCAAGACTACTAAATTTTGCATGCAACATAAATAGGACATGTTGGAGAGACAGAGACACTTCTCAGAGAATTTCCATTCTCTGGAACAGGCTCCCCATCCATGTGAAGCAGAGTTCCTCCCTGTACCCATTTAAGTGCAACTTGAACCAATGGATGGGTAATTGGAAATTCACCCCGGTCTGGCTCCTATGTCTCTGATGGACAGAAACAGTCAGTAAATCACTCCTATATAAATAAGATTTGTGGATCACATTGGGGTTGCATGGCTAGGCTTATAAGGGCTCCAGTGGTCGTTAGTCTAGTATACACCTAGGAACTTATGTGTGAAACAAATTTTCACCTTTATTCTTATATTTTGAGAAGAATACCAGCAACTAGAAGAAATTATTCAGAGACTGCATACACTACTGTAGACATAAAGAAGCAATTTGTCTTTATTGACATTGGCATGTTTTTATAAACAGTGTCCCATTCATTAGACTGGCAGGCATTCAAACCGCAATAACAAATTCTGGATGTTTACATGGACATTGCTATATAATGTGATAAGTCTCTGTATGTGGTCATAGCTAATCACCATGGAACAAACTGTAAAAACTGTATGTTTATCAAATCTGTGGCTATCTGAATGTCAGACTTAAGTGTTCTTACATGCAAATTGAATCATGATATGCATATATGGCTTCCAGATTCTACTATTCCATTACTAATACCCATAAATTTGTAATTTACTATAAATGTGCTGTATAATACACGATTTCTCAACAGTATACTATTTTTAGTACAGTAGTATTAAGTTATATGGTGCCTTTCTGTTTTAAGAAGCTACTTGAATTGCACAAATGTAAATATTATTTGGCATTGCTGTTTTTGAATACATTAATGCCTGGAAAACAGAAGTGATCCTGTTAGGTTTCTAAGGATAAACTCAAACATGTAATATATAAAAAGGAAAATGTAAAATTCTGTTGCTTATATGATATGCTGAATGTTGGAAGTGGGCATATCAACTTATTGCAGTATAGAAGGCTGTAGTATAGAACAAATGGTTGTAAGTACTGCAGTCAATGGTATCAAATGAAGAGTTGATATTCTATTTGTGATGCACAATTATTTGTGCACTCACTCACTGGGAATTGTGAAGGATGTAATGTGCTGGGGAAGGAGCATCTATCTAACTCATCAGTAAGTGATATAACAAGAATTTTCTTCTTATGAAGAGAGTTCGAGTCCCAGATGAGGCCCCATAGGCAGTCTAAGTTGTATTTGCTTGTGTTCCATAACATACAAACCTTATGCTCTATATTTTAACATAGTAGCTAGCATTCAATTAGCAAAGAATGAGACAACAGAAGAGCTAACTTCTGTTGGTGTTGGACACACCCAAGTTTTATAACTGATTCAAAGCACACTGATGTACCTCTGCTCACATGTCTGTACCACCGATGACACCCTAGCTGCAGGCCTGTTCTTGAAAACTGTTGACATTTCTTTGAGACATTGCTTCTCTCCTACATGCACATGGTTTTGTAATGCCATTCATCAAACCACATAAGTAGAAAGCATCTTCCAAGTAATGTAAGTTATAAATTTATTGATAACATGGCCTTACTGTTTCTGATGTGGCTGGAATGTCACATTGTTTCCTGACAGACCCAAACAGAAATGCAACTGCTGTGGTATAAACCAACTGAAAAGATAGAAATGACTTTATTGCTACTACAAGACACTACTTGAAAAATAGTTGGAAAATACATGGGTGAAATAGGTCACTGTGTGTGTGTGTGATGAACCACTACTGTACCAGATCCAAGACTCACTCCTCCAAGAAAAGGAAACCAGTCTGGTGGACCCCTGCCATAAACAAGCTATACAATAGAGGGAGGAAACTAGTACAGAAAAGAGTAAAATCCCAAGAAGGGAAGACATCCCTGATTAGTATCAGCAAGAAACTACATTCCCTCATAAAATCATCCAAGGCGAGCTTTGAAAGAAAAATGACCATGGACTCCAAAGATAACCACAAGGCATTATTTAGCTATGTCAAGAATCTAAGTGGCAAGTCTCAGATCTGCTCAGAGTTAGTGCAGAATGGCACAAAATACACTGAACTGACCGATATAGCCAACATCTTGGTAGACAGGTTCAGTGCAAACTTCACCCCCCTCTTAGCTCCAAAGGGGCCCATTACTATACCAGAAGAATGTAGTGCCCCTAAAATCACAGATACTCAGGTTAAAAGCCAAAAACACAGCATCAACGGGATCAGATAGTGTCCCAGGCTGCGTCCTACAGGAGCTCAAAGATGAACTAACCCCTCACCTAAACACACTGTTTAAACTCAGCCTCTCCACAGGCTACGAGCCGACAGAGTGGCGCACAGCAATGGTTATTCCACTCCACAAAGGTGGAGCCACAATGGACCCCAGGAACTATCGCCCTATAAGCCTAACTAGCTTGGTCTGCAAAGCTATGGAGCGCAGCATCGTGGATCTCATTAACAGAGACATTGGGATCTTCCAAACAGTGGACCCTAACCAATTCAGCTTTGTTAAGGGCCGATCATGCCTCCTAAACCTGGTGGACTTCTTTGAGACAGTTATCAAGGCTATAGACGAGGGAAAGGTGGTCCACACAGCCTACCTATACCTCTCAAAGGCCTTCGACACCATTCCCCACTCAGCTTTTATAGACAACCGCACCTGCCTAAACATAAACCCCTACATCATGAGATGGGTTGTCAACTGGCTCACGGACAGAACCCACATGGTAAGAGTTGTGGGAGCTAGGTCTGACTCTAAACTGGTTACAAGTGGCATTCCCCAGGGCTCAGTCCTAAGACCCCTCCTGTTTGGCATATACTTCTCAGAGGTACAGGCAAGCACAGGAGGAATATGGCTGACCAAGTTCACAGACGACTGCAAACTAGGGGCTATAATTGACTCTCTGGCTGACACAGACATCCTCCAAAAGGGTCTCACTGAGGATACCTGGTGTCAAAACCATGGCCTCAAGCTAAATGCCAAAAAGTGCATAGTCACCCCCTTTGGAAAAAACAAAGTACCCACAAACTACCACATAGGTGGTAGCCCCCTAAATATGGAAGATGTAATAAGGGATCTGGGGATCCAAGTAGATAGTAACCTCTCCTTTGATAATCACATTGCCAAAGTGGTTAGAAAATCCTTCTATGTGGCCCACCTAATCACAAAAGGGTTTGCATCCAGATCAAAAGAGGTCATTGAGTCCCTCTATGCATCACTCATCAGACCCATCCTAGAGTACAATGCCCCATTTGGGATGTACCATGCAAGACACCTGCAACAACTGGAAAGTCCACAGAAGTACCTCATCAAGAGGATCACTGGCCTCAAGCAGATGCCCTATGTAGCTCGACTGAAGAAACTCCAGCTGAACTCGATTGCATACCGCCTACTCAGAGGTGATCTCTGCCTGACATACAAGGCCATGTCCAACCCAGAATTGATGGACATGCTCCACCTAAAGAAAACCATATCCCCTTGGGCCACATGCTCCAGGGATCTAAACCTCACCACAACAATAAATAGGACATGCTGGAGGGATAGATTCCTGTTCTAGAGACTTCCCATGCTCTGGAACAAGATTCCAATCTACATTAGGCAGAGCTCCTCGCTAACCCTTTTCAAGAGAAACCCTGACGAGTGGATGGGAAACAGAAAGTTTACCCCAGGGATCACTTCAATGGCTCTGCTGGACAGAGGCACAAGGAACTAATCTAAAGGGGCGGCGAAAGCCAACACATTCAGGCTAGGCTTATAAATGCCTTCGGGCAGATAGCCTAGTACCTACCTATGAGCCTATGAACCTATCTATGAAATACAGTTTTGGTCATCTACAAGTAAGAATTCTATTGGGTATATCAACTGCCTACCAGAAAACATTTATTCTGAAGAAACATTTACAACTACTGGAAGAATCAGTAACGACAGAAGGACGTGCTTTCTAAAGCAATGTGGTGAATCTGGTTTTATTCAAAGGCAGTCAAGCCACAATTCATACTAAGCTCTTTCTTGTACAGGAATATACTGAAATCGCATGGAGTGCTAAATGGTCAGCAAATGTGATAACAATCATGAGATTATAGTATAAACCGCGACACTTCAGTCTCTACTCACCATAATACCTTGCTCGAAAAGAATGTCATCCAAATGAAGTCACGCATTGCTTACATAAATCATTTATCATGTAGTAGCAAGATATGGGCCAATTAGCCACAGTCATTAACCTATTGTTTACCCAATAATGGTAAGTTGTATTAAAACACCTGGCAGATTTTCCTTGGTTTATCTAGCAATAGTTACAGTACTGAGACAGCACTATTTGAGGACATAGTCCATGCTAATATGTGACTCTCCTAAATGCATATTCATAGCAATTGCCTAATTATAAATCATTAGATAGATAATAACTAGTCAAAACAGCAACTGTTACATGCCTCAGGGTAGGAATGAGAAAGTATTTTCAGGTAACTGTTATAGATTTATGACAAGGTGGTGACATGGTTGTGTCACCACATGCATAAATACACACACACACACACACACACACACACACACACACGCACGCACGCACGCACGCACGCACACATATACACATTAGTTATCAGTTAAATGCAAGCAACTCCTACAATGGAATAGGATTCAATAAATATATACCAAGCTACACTACCACAGGAAGGAAGATTTACAAGCAAAGTCGTTCAATGATTACTTGCTTACCTGCCATCAGGACATTTTATTTTGTTTTACTTTTCTTGACTTCACTTACCCTAATTTTATTCAGAAAGAATAGATATTATTATTATCATCATCAGACAGCCATTTTGCATAGGACTTCATCAGTCACAGCTTTAAGACTATTGCCTGTTCCTCCAAGGGTAGAAGCCGTGTGTGAATTACCAGACTGGGTAGACCTACAGAAACAATTCCTTCCATGGTGTTTGGTACATCACTGCTTTAGACTTTGTTTGGAAACAGGGTTGCCTGAAAATGTGAAGATGATTGGGTAAGAGAACTAATCCACTGCAGGTCTTTTAAGCCACAAACCAGTCATAAAAATCAAGGGTAAATATTACATATATGAGCAGTTTAAAGTAGCAAGTTAATCAGCATGTTTTTTCAGAAGTGAGGTCAAAAGGCTATACCTGTAGGAGCTCCATGTAGAAATGGGGAGAACATGTAAACTTTACAAAAAAGTAAATCGATGTTAGCAATGTCCCTAGGATTCATAAGGCAAAAGAAAAATCTTAACCAGTTTTTACCCTGGGCCAGTAATCAAACTGCCTCAATCCTCACCACTGACACTGGTAAGAGGCAGTCACTAAAAACAGGACAGGATTTACACAGTATTTTAAATTCAGCTCTCTGCATACAACACAATTTTTTCAAAGAGCACACAGGGAACAGGCTCCAATGGGACTGGACTCTCCTTCTCTCTTGATCCCAAACAAGACCCACCTTGAAGCACTGTGTCCCAGTTCCAAGTATCTGGCACACACTGGAATATCTGATTTTTCACACACACACACACACACACACACACACACACACACACACACACACACACACACACACACACACACACACACACACACACGCACACACGCACACACATAGGTTCATAGGTTCATACTAGGCTATCTGCCCTAGGGCATTTATAAGCCTAGCCAGAGTGTGTTTGGCTTTCGCCACCCCTTGGAATGAGTATACTGTGCCCATTTTAAGGTTTAGTTTACTGTACCTCTGTCTAGCAGTGACACAGAAGTGACCCCTGGGGTAAACCTACGATCTCCCATCCACTTGTCAAGATTTCTCTTGAAGAGAGTCAGTGAGGGGCTCTGCCTAACATGGACTGGGATTTTATTCTAGAGTGATGGGAGTCTCTGGGTTATGAATCTGTCCCTCCAGCATGTCCTATTTATTTCTGTGCTGAGGTTCAAATCTCTCGCTCGCATAGCTCTGGTGGATTTGGATTTTCTGAGGTGGAGCATGTCCATTAATTCTGGGTTGGACATGGCCTTGTACATCAGGCAGAGATAGCCTCTGTGTAGGCGGTATGCTACTGAGTAGAGCTGGAGTTTCTTTAGCCGGGCAGCATACGACATATGTTTGAGTCCCTTGATCCTCTTGGTGAGGTACTTTTGGGGTCTTTCCAATTGCTGCAGGTGTTGGGTAAGGTACATCCCAAATGGGGCATTGTACTCAATTATGGGCCTGATGAGGGAAGAATAAAGGGGCACAATGACCTCTCCCGATCTAGATGTGAATCCCTTCATGATAAGGTGGGCAATATAGAAGGTCTTTCTAACCACTTTGGCAATGTGAGTGTCGAACGAGAGGTTACTGTCAACTTGGGTCCCTAGGTCCCTAATTACTTCTTCCGTACTTAATGGATTACCACCTATGTGGTAATTTGTGGGCACTTTGTTTTTCCCAAAGGGTATGACTATACACTTTTTGGCGTTGAGTTTAAGGCCATGGCTCTGGCACCAGTTTTCCGTTTCTATGAAACCCTTTTGAAGGATGCTTGTGTCTGCTGGAGAATCAATTATGGTGCCCAGTTTGCAATCATCTGCGAACTTGGTCAGCCACAATCCTCCCATGTTAGCCTGTACCTCAGAAAAATAAATACCAAACAAGAGAGGTCCCAGGACCGAGCCCTGTGGGACACCACTTGTGACTGGTTTAGAGTCTGACATGGCTCCAGCAATTCTGACCTTGTGGGTTCTGTCCTTGAGCCAGTTTGCAACCCATCTAATGACATAAGGGTTTATATTTAAGCTGGAGAGCTTGTCTATGATGCCCGAGTGGGGTATTGTGTCGAAGGCTTTTGCAAGGTCAAGGTAGGCTGTATGAACTACCTTACCCTCATCAATGGCCTTGGTGACTGTTTCAAAGAAGTCGACCAGGTTCAAGAGAAAGGATCTGCCCTTAACAAAGCCGAATTGGGTAGGATCCAATGTCTGCAGGTCCCCAATGTCCCTGTTTATGAGTTCCATAATGATCCTCTCCATAGCTTTGCAGACCAGGCTCATCAAGCTTATGGGGCGGTAGTTTCCAGGGTCCGTAGAAGCACCTCCTTTGTGGAGTGGGACCACTGTTGCTGTACGCCATTCTTTGGGTACATATCCTGTAGTAAGGCTGAGATTAAACAGCAGCCTTATATGTGGGTTTAGCTCTTCTTGGAGTTCATGTAGCATGCAACCCGGGACACCGTCTGGTCCCATTGATGCTGTGTTTTTAGCTTTGGAGAGGGTGGCTCTCTCCTGGGCATCTGAGATGTCAGGGAGGCAACACTCTGCTGGTATAGATATTTGTCCTTTTGGGGGGGGGTTTGCACTGAACCTGTCTGCTAGTATATTGGCAATGTCTGTGGGTTCAGTGTATTTTTTGTCATTTTGGACTAACTCTGAGCATATCTGGGAGTTTCCACCCAGGTTTCTAACATAACTAAAGAAAGCCTTGTGATTATCTTTAGTGTCTTGTGCAATTTTTCTCTCAAAGTTGGCCTTGGATGATTTTATGAGTGTTCGTAGTTTTTTGCTAGTACTGATCAGAGATGCCTTTCCTTTTACGGATTTTTCTCTATCATGTAGTAGCTTCCTCCTTCTGTTGTATAACTTATTAATGGCTGGGGTCCACCAGACAGGTCACCTGTCTTTGGGGGAATGGGTCTTGGTTTTATTTGGGATTGCATGATCCATGCATTCCTGTAGGTGTCCATTGAATGTGTTTACAAAGGATTCAGCAGAGTGGGCTGTGGTTTCCACTGGCCCGGGGGCTTTGAAGGATTCCACTTCGGTCTTAAGAAGTGTGAAGTCAGCTTTTGAGAAGTTCTTCGCTGTGGTCTTCTGTGCTGGGGGTGGGGCCGGGATGTAGATTTCCAGGGAGATTAATTTATGGTCCAATCTTACCAATGAGGGGTATACTTCTGGTATGGAACATTGTGTCCCCATGTTTGTGATGATCAGGTCTAATATGTTTTCCCCTCTTGTGGGAGAGATGACTAGTTGTTCCATAGCATTTGAGTTTATGAATTCTAGGAACCTTTGGGCTAGGGTGTTGGGGCTTGAGTAATGCTCCCAGTCTATGTTTGGGTAGTTGAAGTCCCCCAATATGATGGTGTTTGGAGAGAACTTCATATTCTCCAGTGTCTTTAGGAAGGCCGAGTGGGGTTCCTGAGTTTGAGAGGGTGGTCTGTAGCATGCTACAAACTGGATGGCAGGTTTGCCTACTGTTAGTTGCACATGGATGGTCTCCGATGCTTCGTGCATTGCCACTAACCTGGAGGTGTGGGTATCCTTGATGAATATGGATACTCCCCCTCCTTTTGTGGTTCGGTCCAAGTTCTGGGGCTGAAAAGCATGATATGAGTTATAACCTGGTAGTGCTGGGGTGCTCTCGGGAGCCTTGAACCAGGTTTCTGTCACGGCACAGACATCAATGTTCTCCATACTGAGGAGGGCTTCGAGATCATGCATCTTGAGGTTTAGACTTCTGGCATTGAGCAGCATTACCCTTAGTTTCTTTCTACTTGTGTTTTTTAGGGAGGTGGGTTTGTCTTTTGAGCCTTGCCTAAAAAAGGCACTATGGGGGTGGCAAGAGCCTTTGCCAATATCCGAAAGCCCAGGGGTGACAGGTGCAAGCCGTCCCTTGCGAAGCAGCGTGGCTTGTCGAGCATGTCATCCCAAGCAGACAGACATTGGATCCCCTTAGAATGACACCAATACTTAAGCCAATTGTTAAAATTGATCATTTTGTCTTTGTACTGTGGCATCATTCTTGGTGAGGGTAGGATGCTGCTTAAGGTCAGGGTCATACCGGCCTGGGCTACATAATCAGAGAGCTCCTCTATGTCTCTTTTCATGTAGTCCAGGGAGGTACGTCTCAGGTCATTCACACCAGCATGGACAATGACTGAGTCATATTTGTACCTGATTTGGAGTGACCTGAGTGCTTGTGTTATGTGGCGGATTCTAGCTCCTGACAGGCAGCTTACTGTGACCTTTTCCTTGTTCAGCCTGGTGAGTGGGACGTCAGTGTGTCTGACTATAGTCACCTATTACAAGTGTATCAGGTATGTTGTTTAGCCTTAAGGGCTGTGACTGTTTGGCACACTGACTTTGTGAATTATGTGTTGCATGTGTTTTGTTTTGAGGTAGTGGTTGCTTGGATGTCTGCTTTGAAGGTATCTGTTACTTTGGAAGATTTTTATTAAGAGCCTCCGAGTATGTTTTTGTGTATTTATGCATTTGGTTTGCAGTTGTGGTAGGTCAATGTGAGACTGGATTTGTGGTGTGTGTGGTTACCTTCTCCTCCTGACTGGTTATGCCAGTACTGAGTCGAGAGAGCTCAGCCTCCAGTTTGGCTATATGGTTGCATCTCTCAAATATATTTGTATTTGTTGGGAGGAGGAGAGGGTTGTCTGTGTACATGAGGCAGTTGTAACATTGCTTCAAGATTCCCAGATTCACCAGCTGAACAGGAGAGGAAGCCAGCAACTGACCTTTCGACATGCCAGAATAGTATAAGGAACTGCTATGTAACTGAATCAGAAAGGACCTATAGGGGATAGGGTACTCAAGGGGATTTTAGGAGGATGTAGTGCTTTTTTAGTTAAAAAGTGCTTAACGTATAAAAAAAATGCTTATAGGAGCAAGTGCGGGGTTTTTAGATTGAGAATAGAATGTTTAGATTAAGAGTTAGAGCAGTTCTAAGGGAAAAAATGAAGAGCAGACTTTGTGGAGCCGACAATCGTTTAAACCTGATTAAACGGCGCTGCCCGATGCTGCGTTATGCACAAATTCGCGCTAAAGTGGGCTTTATAACAGCCAATAAGCAAGTTACTGGGCTGGAACCACTCCTTTAGGGACAGATAGGCTGCTCAGAGCTCCCCACTCCCACTGGTGAACAAAGAAGCTTCCTCCTATCCAAACAAGGATATGGGCAACACAAGAACTATGACACAGCCCAGAGATCAGCAATACCTGAAGAATGGACTATTCTAGTTCAGTGAAGGCAGGAAACAAGGATATTATTATTTTTTTTTTTTACAAAGTAGCAGAAAATAGATACAGTAACAACAGTAAATGCTTTAAATCAGCTAGCGCACTTGAGTGTGTAGCCTACCAGTTAATTTAAGCAAAAACAAACTTTAAAAGTGCAACAAAGTTCAGGAAAACAAACAGTAATGCAGCAAATCAACTTTGCAGAGCTTATTTAGTTATAGAAACTCGCTTTTCAGCGAGAAAAAGCAGTTGGAAATAAGTAGCCAAGAAAATATTATAAATCAATGGAAAGTCACTCTTCCACTCTCTGCTGCTTGTAGAACTCTGCAGGACACCACGAGGAGCTGTGCTGAGTCAATTACAAGCGCAAAAGCGCTCTAAAGCGGGCTTTATAGCAAGGGGTTAGAAAGAGCCATGAAATGGCCCAAAACGGCCAATAAGCTACAAGTTACTGGGCTGGAACCACTCCTTTAGGGACAGATAGGCTGCTCAGAGCTCCCCACTCCCACTGGTGAACAACAAAGCTTCCTCCTATCCAAACAAGGATATGGGCAACACAGGAACTATGACACAGCCCAGAGACTAAAAGAAAGCTAGCAAGTTAGGCTGGTGCATGGCAAGTGAACTAGGTAGATAGACAAGAGAAAAAAGCCAGCACCCTGGAGGATTCTTACAGAACAAAACTTTATTCCAACTGAAACTAGACCGGTTTCAGCAACAAGGCTTTCGTCAGTAGTACATTAAGCCATAATGGTGAATACAAGTCTTATATACTCTCAAGTATGAGTCATATGACATCACTTCCTGTGCAAAAAACAAAAATATATAAGCAAAACACCATGTCAACTGAAATAATCAAAAAGGGATAATAAAGGTAGATAGATTATAGAATGACCAATTTGTGGTTATATAGAAATATATCAACAATATAAATCACAAAGAATATTAATAACACCAAAAAATCCATTACTACCAATACCATTTTTGGTGTGTTGAGTCTGAGAAGAATTGTCAACTTCCGTCTATTTTTTGAAGCTACTACAATTATTTTTGAAGTTACTACAATTGTTTTCTACAATTCACCTACCTTTGGACTTTGCGCCACTTATTGGCCTGGGACATTGCTTCTTAGCCGTTTGAAGAAGACGGGTGATGTTTTTTGCCAGATAACTAATCGTTGGTCTTTACGGACGGTTTTCTTGTATTTGGGATCGATTTGGCCCTGAGTGTGGTACAATTTCTAATTTATATAACATTTTTTGTGTAGGATTTAGTGGCATACACTGTTTTGGCGGACTTATGCGAGTTCCATAGTTTCTTATGCTTCCGGTGACGGCTCCTTTTGCGAAACGTTCAGGAACCCATACAAACAGGTGTACTTGGACTAATTGACTCCTCGTGGTTTCATAGTCTTTGAAACTGGTTTTCCCATTTTCAAGGAACACTACAGGTACTGTTTCTCTTTATCTTTCAATAAAGGTATTGGGACATTTATGTTTCAACAACGTATTGGGACATATATATTTTTTCTTAAACCCTTTTTTTGGCGTTTGGGACTATTTACATCAATGAATATTGCAGGATTATTCTCTACTCATAGATGAGCCATTCTATTCAACATTGTCACACTCTGTCGAAGGATTGTTTAAGAAGGTTCCAACTAAATATATTTTTCGGTTGATTTACGCTACTTAGTTAGCGTCGAAGGCACTGAGTTACGGCTCATTCTATTAAGCACTCAGGAACACATATAACCAGAGTTTATTTGAACTAATTGACACTTTTGTGTTCGTATATTTTGGAAACTGGTCTCATATTCAAGGATTACCATAGGCACTGTATATTTTCTTATTAACGGAATATTGGGACTTTCATGCTTATTTGTGGCTATGCATATGGTCTTACATCATTGAAGACGGCAGGACTACTTTCCGCCCTCAACAAAGCAGTGTCTTTCAATTTCTGATGACTGTTTGGGGCTATTACAGGTCAAGGACATTGTACTTTGGACATTAGTTTCATGTTTATGTGTGCATGTTACAACTATTAGCCAGTATTATTTTTTATACAACAGCACCTATATGTGGTTGAATATTTATCTTACTAGATTTATGTGTGCATGTAACGACTAATCGCCAGTATTCTGTTATATAACAGTAGCTATATGTGGTTGAACATTTAATTTACCACATCTAACCATTCAATATTGAGACTGTTTGATGCCTTATTAGTCTAATTTATATTGTTGGTGGTTGTTTTAGATTAATGATATCATACTTTAGTCCCACGCTTATGTGTGTATATGACAACTATAAACTGAAGTTTTTTTGTCATATAACAGTACTTATACATGGTTGAATATTTAACTTACTACTTTCAACCATTGTTTTTTTACTGAAACTATTTGGTGTCACATTAGTCCAACATATACTATATATTTATTAGTGATTCTTGCCTATCAGTGTGTATACAATTGAAAATGATATCAGGACTCTCATTATTCAATAGTATATAATACTTTGTATTAGGCTTATTTACAACACAGTGATTACATTTCTACATTTTTCCTAATGTGTATGATTTAATCATTCGAAGGCTAATACTTTTGGGTTGATAGTTGTTTTTTCTCATCCCAAACCACTTGCTTAATACATTTCTATCTGGATGTCTTGTATTGTATCCTGATTTTTGGGTTATTTATTGCCAATGATTTCTGTGCATATATTATATCAATATAACATTGTGTCTCTATTGTCTGATGTTATAGATCTTATTGATAGTTTATACATGGTTTCTTTTTGCTAAGGACACATAGGCATTTTGCCCATTGTTAGCAATTGCATCATCTGTTGTCCATAGGGCAAGAGCTTAGGAATCCAATAAAGTGGTCTCTCACTTAATATTTTTGTGCTAGTATTTGCTACATATGTTTTGTTGCTAATTTTTCAATGCATTATTCATTACTTTTATTACAGTAATTGAATCTATTTACTCAGTGTAGGCTATATGCATAACTATTTGAGTGACTCTAATTTTCGATGATATTCTTCACAAATTTGGGATCTTGGTACATATATATACTGTTCAGGGCTATTCGTATATATATTCTTATATATACGGATATTTGTTTAAGCTCTGTGGGTTTATTTGATAAACCTTAGCCTACGCTTTTTTGTGATTCTGATTGTTTGTCCCTCTCTTGTTTTGGATGACAGTTACAATTTGCTCTCTCAACCAGTTTGATATATTTTTTAAAAAATTTTTTGGTTGGCCCTATCAACATTTTTGTTCAACTATTAGCAACTTATTGTCATGGATCTTAAAAATTTGTTATCTGGTCTTTGCTCCGATAAGGATGACCTAAAAATTGTTGGTATTGGCATTGAAACTAGAGAGATGGATAAATCACATACCATAGATCCAGTTGACGGTTGCGATAATTTATTCTTTAAATTGGGCAAGCAAATTAAAATATTGAGAATGAACATTTGGCATCATAAATTGTTTAAAGCTTACCAAGCACAAAACATCTCTCCTAGAGGTTTGAGATGCAAAATACAACCACTGGTTGGCATACCGGATGAGACCCTGCTTAAGGATTGGCAACAAGCGCAACAAGAGGCCGCTATGGCTAGGGTTCGTATCTTGGCATCCTGCTATGAGAGAACAATACAGGGCAACATTAATGAGGTTGAGCAAACCTGCAATGATCTCAAACAGTTTGAACATAACACCAACTTTCAGGGTTGCTTGAGCAAATTGTCCAAAGAATTGTCTGCTTTAGAAAGTAATTTGAAAAGCAGGAAGCTACATAAATTTGCTCGTGATCAGGAGGATTATGACAAGGGCAGACAGTTTGAATCACATAAGAGTGTTAGGTTTGCCCATGGTACCAAGAATGTTTCTTTCACACGCAAAAAGAGACCAAGATCCATTTTGAAGAAAAAAATAGGGTCTAATTATATAACATCAGGGGAAGAATCCTTGACTACAGACACTGAGACACATAGCTTTGGTGATTCTCCTAATGCTAAGAGGGGTAGGAGAATGGAGGCCCCTTTAGGGGGCACAAACACCGGGCAGGTAGAAAACACAGGGGTCACAAACTTAGAAGAACTCTTTCTATCAATAGTGAAGTAAACCAGCAATGTACCAATGTTTTGAACATTTCAAAACATATTTTAACTGTTGATGAATATTCCTTGCTCAATAAAGGCCTTGGCTTCGTTCCTGTTTTTTTTATTGATGAAAGTTCCATGGTTAGTGACACTATTGAGTTCTGTAGGAAGATTAATCTTAAATTATTCTTTAAACAACAAGATCACATTGATGACACTCAAAGATCATCTGATTTCAGGTTTTATAAATCTAAATTTAATCCTCCTATGGACAAACATGTCGCAGTATTCCAGCAAGCAGTGATCAAGGATATACACTTCCAGTATGGCTCAGGTGACTTTATGAGACACAATCTATCCAAAAAAGAACAATTGGCCCTTACACAACTTAGGAATAACACAGATATTGTGATCATCCCTGCGGACAAAGGGGGCGCGGTTGTTGTTATGGATCATGATTCTTATGTCAATGAAGGACTTCGACAACTTAATAATATATATATATATATATATATATAATAATATATCATTATATCAAGATGGCTATTGATCCTACACCGAGTTTCCAATCAGAGATTAATGAATTTTTGGAGGCAGCAGTGGAATCCGGTATTATTTCTGAAAAAACAAAAACAAATCTAATAGTTAAGGATCCTGCTAAACAACAGCTATATCTACTTCCTAAAATTCACAAGTCCAGTTTCCAGCCTCCAGGTAGACCAATTGTCTCCGGTATTGGGTCACTCACGGAACCTATATTGGTTTTCCTTACAGATAAATTGAAACCTTTATTAACATTTGTTCGGGCCAGAATTCAGGATACGACTGAATTTTTGCAGATTGTTTCTGAAACTGAACTTGAGCCAACTTGGTTAATGTGTACTCTTGATGTGTCCTCCTTATATACCAGCATCCCACATTGGGCGGGGCTCATGGCCTTGGATTTTTGGTTAAACAAATCCAATTTGTATCCTCCGGGGATGAATACATTATTGTTATGCATGGTGGAACATATTCGTACCAAGAATATCTTTTATTTCCAGCAAGACTGTTATTGGCAGCTGCAAGGCACAGCTATGGGTGCATCCTTTGCACCCATATATGCTGACCTCTTCATGGGATATATTGAGGAACAAATTATTTATGATCCTATGCACAATATATATTTACCTGAGATGGACATATGGAGGAGATACCTGGACGACTGCTGGTTAGTATGGAAAGGGGGTCAGGATTACCTCCAAGAATTTATGGAACATCTAAATAATAACATTTGGGGTATTGAATTTACTGTGGAGTATAATTTAAATGAAATCAACTTTTTGGACGTTCACCTGACAAGACAGTCGGATAATACACTCAAAACGTCTATTCATAGGAAGTTCCCACAGTACAATACTCTTTTGCATTCGGCAAGTCATCATCCCAAACATATTATTAGGAATATACCCAAATCTCAATTTGTGCGTATTAAAAGAATATGCTCCTCTCATGATGACTTGAACAAGGAAAGAGTGGATCTAACTAACCGATTTTTGTCTAGGGGTTATGCCCCACGGATTATTGATTCAGCTATCAATTTTAGTCACACCAAATCCAGGGAATCTCTTCTTCAATATAATATCCGTTCCAAGAATCAGGATACTGATAAATGCAGATTTGTCACTACCTATGGTAGAAATAGTGGGCATTTAGTTAACACAATTAATAATCATTGGAATATACTTCATTCTCATCCCCTTTTGTCGGATTATTTGGGAGAACATTGTTACTTCTCCTATAGAAAAGGCAAAACACTTGGCTCATTATTCTCTCATTATAAGAGAACCAGAGACACGCAGGAACAGTTTACACAAAGAATACTTACTGGTGACAAACTTACAGGCATCTACCCATGTGGACACTGCAGTTTTTGTAGTTACATTTTCAAAACAACTAGTTTCACTAGTAAAAATACTGGGCAAATATATGATATTCAGTTCTTTGGAAATTGTAGCTCAGACTGGATAATATATCTTGCAACATGCACATGCCAGGCATTTTACATTGGGCAAACATCCAGACAATTTCGTATTAGGATTTTGGAACATCTGGGAGATATTAGAAATAAGAGATTGACCAATGCATTGTATAGACACACCACTAAGCATCAGATAGCCAAATTTTCTTTTGTTATTATTGACTGTATTCAGGGGAATCATACTTTCAAAACGGGCTGGCATGAAATTTTAAATGCTAAGGAAAAAAGATGGATTATTAAACTTGGTGGTCTTTTTCCACCGGGACTAAATGACAAATTATGATTTAGTCTTTGAATTAACAGTATATGCTGGATCATGTATTAATATATAATTTTTTAATATATCTTTTGCAATATATTATTGTATTACATATACATCTGTATTCAGATGCATCATATCTCACAAGTTTTTCAAAAATTTTTTGGTGTTATTAATATTCTTTGTGATTTATATTGTTGATATATTTCTATATAACCACAAATTGGTCATTCTATAATCTATCTACCTTTATTATCCCTTTTTGATTATTTCAGTTGACATGGTGTTTTGCTTATATATTTTTGTTTTTTGCACAGGAAGTGATGTCATATGACTCATACTTGAGAGTATATAAGACTTGCATTCACCATTATGGCTTAATGTACTACTGACGAAAGCCTTGTTGCTGAAACCAGTCTAGTTTCAGTTGGAATAAAGTTTTGTTCTGTAAGAATCCTCCAGGGTGCTGGCTTTTTTCTCTTGTCTAACAGCCCAGAGATCAGCAATACCTGAAGAATGGACTATTCTAGTTCAGTAAAGGTGGGAAACAAGGATATTTTTTTTTTCCTTACAAAGTAGCAGAAAATAGATACAGTAACAACAGTAAATGCTTTAAATCGGCTAGCGCACTTGAGTGTGTAGCCTACCAGTTAATTTAAGCAAAAACAAACTTTAAAAGTGCAACAAAGTTCATGAAAACAAACAGTAATGCAGTAAATCAACTTTGCAGAGCTTATTTATTTATAGAAACTCGCTTTTCGGCGAGAAAAAGCAGTCAGAAATACGTAGCCAAAAAAATACTTATAAATCAATGGAAAGTCACTTGTCCACTCTCTGCTGCTTGTAGAACTCTGCAGGACACCACAAGGAACTTTGCTGAATCAATTACAAGTGCAAAAGCGCACTAAAGTGGGCTTTATAGCAGGGGGTTAGAAAGAGGTAGGAAATGGCACAAAACGGCCAATAAGCTACAAGTTACTGGGCTGGAACCACTCCTTTAGGGACAGATAGGCTGCTCAGAGTTCCCCACTCCCACTGGTGAACAAAGAAGCTTCCTCCTATCCAAACAAGGATACACACACATGCACACACACACGCACACACACACACACACACACACACACACACACACACACACACACACACACACACACACACACAGATACACACACACACACACTTGGGAAAGGGTGACATAGATTCACCAGCTGTGTCCTCTCTCTCTAGATTACAGTGTAGCTGCCACCAGCCAAATGCTCTAAAGGTCTTACAAGGGGTAACCAATTATACTGTGTCAAATTAATACTGATATGAATAGCAGAGTGGGACCAAAACAGCAAGGCTTTTCAGAATGGCCACAGTGACACTGAAATAAGCACAGCTACTCTCAAGATATTAAAAATATTCATTAAAAGACTATCCACAATGAAACAGTATAAAAATATTTAATAAGGGATAATAAACATAGAAAACAGGAAAATACTTAATATTTAGTTACAATAAACTCATTGAAATTGTTTTTGAAATACAGTGCAGCTCACTGTAGGCTGCTAACTCAAATAAGCTGTGGCCTCAATAGACTAGCTTAGCCATACTGTGTGAAGCCTAGGCTTTAAGAAGCATTATGCAACTGTTTTGACTGTAAATTAAAACTTGAAACTGGTACATTTTAAATGTTTTCAGCACTTTTATAATTATAAAAATTGTTTATTGGATTAAAAATCATTGCTTTGATTTGTTAATTTACCGCCAGTACTTTGGCATTTCTTGAAATGTACATGGTCAAAATGAGTGACTTTTATACAAATTGTGCATTGTGAACATTGTCCCCTCTCAGTGGGTTTACCTTGTAACCAAAGCACAACCCTTTCACTGAGCTGGTAGTCATGTTACTCACTTTTTTATAGCTCCTGTAAGTATTTGCAGTGCGCTGCTCCTGTACAGTTTAATATTGGTTGTAGTTGGCAAACAACTTCAGCATTTTCAAAAACCATGAGAAATTACTTTGAAGAGTACAGCGTTGGATGGGATTTGACAGTTGTCTCTTGGCAGATTGCAAGGATGGTCTTCCCTCAGAAAAACTACTATTGGTGGTCTCTTCCAGTGGAATGTCATACTAGGCAGGAGTAATTTTATTGATTTGTCCCCCCCCCAGGTAGTTTTGTCAGTTCATGTGCTTCTGGGGGTGGATAGTCTCCTTAAATGATTTTTCGTGAAAAAGATGAATGGCGCTGGGTTAGTTTCTGTTTTACTTCCCTGTATCCCAGAGACTTCCCTTTCTGTGGAATATATTCTCTCCACGTCAGAGTATCTCATTAACCCCTTTTTAAACGCAACTTGAATAACTGGATGGGGAACAGAAAATACACCACTGGGTTTCCACCTGTGTCCCTGTTGGACAGGGACATAAGGTGCTGACTTGTCAGAATATGGGCTAAATTCTTGGCTAGCCTTGTAAGGGCCTCAGAGCCAGTTGTTTAGTAAGTTCCTGTGAGCCTGTGATAAACATCAGAGTTTTCAGTCACAGGAATTATAAAATAACACAGTTGGATAGAACCTCATATGCAGAAAAAGAAATAATACTAAAATAATCTCACAGTACTTTTCCTAACTAAATTAAAGAGAAACTGCCTCTAGTTAACTCACTTAATATCGCAAGGCAAGATGAAACACTGAGATGCTCACTTCCACAAAGCAAGATGAGATACTCCCCACACTGAACTGTACAAATAACATCTGAACAAGTATTATTGAACTGTGATAACTGACATAGATCTTTCATATCAGATTCCAAAGAAAAGCAAAAAAAATAAATAAACAAACTGCTGCTGCCAGATTCCGTCCTTCAGCTGATTATAGAATTATATCACATCTAGTCACCTGACTCTGGCACAGTTTACATTCAGAACTCTGTTAAGATTCTGCTGTAGCATTTTTAACATAAGCAAATTTTACAAATACATTTTAATACAAGCATCTGTACAAATTAATGTGACAGTCAAATGACATAAGATTTACAAAATTTCAGCCAGTCATGCTGGCATATGCCACACATGCATTGTCTCACTTCTCTTGATACAGCTGGCAATACCTCACGTCACACACTGAACCAGCATGCCACCCCCTCTTGCTCTTTGCATGCTTTTGGTTTATGTGTACAGATAACAGTGATACGATGTTTGCTCATCTACTGTGTATACACTTTAGTGCTGTTTTGCATTATGTGTATAAGATAGACATGGTAAGTAAACTTAGGAAAAGTGCCTCTACTCTGAGATTAGACTCAAAGATAAGCAAATAAAAGGAAAATTATACAAGAAGTCAAGTATAAAAATAACTCAACCAAAAAAAAAATAAAATGGAGCATTTTAATGGTTACTAGTACCTGGGGATTTACCGTAGGCCTCTTTTAAGATCATATTATCCTCTTTGAAATTATTTCTTGCACTAGGCAGGCACTATTCCTTTTCCAGCCTTTACCTTTGATTTCATTTTCATTCTCTGTAGTTCTCTGAGAATAAGCTAATTATTTTCTTCTTATTTTTAATTGACTTGCTGACTCTACCAAACTTCAGAGAAGACAAGTCATTGACACAGCAGTGCATTGTTCTCTGAATCATACACCACAGGAAGGACTGGCTTGCATTTAATCAGATCATGGTATGTGTATGAGTTAATCATAATAAGAACCATTCTCCATTTCAAACGATATTTCACATTTCAAGATACAATTCCTACTGTGATATAAAAATATGTATGCTTAGAAGGATACAAAGATGAGTTTTAAAATAATGATGTGACAGACAGACTATAAAGTAGTCTTATATTGATTTTGCAGATTTTCCCTGTGGTCCTGATACATAGTTATGCATGCAGTGTGGGATTATTTTACAGAACATCCACAAAGTAGTTTGTGCATTGTTATCATAGAGAACATCTGCCCCTCTCATTTTGAACACGTAGTATCTGTAAGGAGTGTCTACTGCATCCTTGAATTATTAGTCAAATGAATCAAAGATGAAAAGGGTTCCTGAAGCTTTTTGCCTATTTACATCTGAGCCAGTAGGGAATTGTCTGTTTGATAAGCTTTTAAGTTTCTGCAGGAAAAGAATGAACGACAGAAAATAATGCTGCACCAGAAGGATGGATACAGCGGGTCTGTTACTTCAGTAAATAATAATGAATTCCTTGCTAAATACTCCTGAAAACTAGACCTTTATGTTCATTCTTTTTTATTGCTTGCATTAAATAAATGCTTTCTATAAATCAATGAAACAAGAACTATTTATGTTAATCTGCTTCTCACATCCTTGGTTGTTTGCATTGTTCATTGTGACAACTAATCCTGAAACTTTTTTTAAATATGTTAGTTGACACATGTACTACCTTTCAGTGCCACTTGATTCAATATGCAATCTAGCATGAGTGTATATCAAATTGTCAAATTCCCAGAAAGTCGACACTTACAGTGTCGACTGCAAAACATCAACACAACCAAATATATTTAAAGCAAGAAGAAAATGTCCAAAGCACGTTTGGTTTCAGGGAGAAGCCCTTCTGCACTCCTTCCATTAATTATATAAACTAACTACTAACGCCAAGATCGCACTGCAGCTGGGAAAGAGCAAAACCCCACTCCCAGCTGTACCACAATCTTGGACAACCACCTACCACTACACTCTGATGTTCTGAATTTTTTTGATGTTTTGCAGTTGAGTGTGTGTTGACATCCTGGTCATATTTGACAGTTTGATATGGACCCATCTAGCATAGCTGGAGCTGTGACTAATAATTGTCATGGAAATTTTTATTAATATTTTCAGGTGCTACTTATCTTCCTTCCAGCTCTGTTAACCATTTGAAGTACATTTCTGCTTCACTGTATTGTAAAATGTATCAAGTAGAATGCATTGGAAATGCAGTTTATTTCCAGTGAAAAGTCAAACTAAAGTTAATTTCTTCTTAAAAACAAGTACATTTCTATTTTTGTACTTTTGGGTACTTGCAGTTCAGTTTTCTGTTTGTTATTTCACTTTTAGAGTCCATCAATGAAATAGATGATTCCTAACAATTCACAGGCATGGTATGACAGCCCTGGTTAAATTCCCTTTCAATCCTCAGATACATTTACAGTTTCTGCAGTTATGCTCCAGGTACTCATTGAGTAAATACACAATTATGGCCCTGGTACTCTGAGTAAATACACAGTTATGCTCAAGGTACTCATTGAGTAAATACGCAATTATGGTCCTGGTACTCATTGAGTAAATACACAATTACGGCCCTGGTACTCTGAGTAAATACACAGTTATGCTCAAGGTACTCATTGAGTAAATACGCAATTATGGTCCTGGTACTCATTGAGTAAATACACAATTATGGTCCTGGTACTCATTGAGTAAAGACACAGTTATGCTGCTGGCACTCCCTGTGTAAATACACAGTTACGGCCCTGGTACTTTTAGAGTAAATACTCAGGCATCTGGTACACCCTCAGGAAATACACAACTATGCTCCTAGTACTGCCTGAGTAAATTCATAGTTATGGCTCTGGTACTCCCTGAGTAAATATACAGTTACAACGTTGGTACTTTTTAAGCAAATACACAGTTAAGCACCTGGAATGCCCAGAGTAAATACACAGTTACAGCAATGCAATAACAACTAGTGCACACTAGAAGGGATGGTGAAAGGCATAGAGGTGCAAAACAGTAGTTCAGAGCTGCAAGTTCAATGCGATCACCTGAAGAAAGGCAGGGATACCATTTGAGCAGGTCTCCTCAATAACTCCTCTGTTTGAACATTGTGATGCTTGTTCCTATGACAAGATGCAATTGGAACTTCTACTCCCTAACAATCTAGCCTATTCAGCCCCCAAACCACTATATCTCTCTCAAACAGCCAATGCACACATTAATGCAACACTTTCACAATGTTTTGAGTACATGGAAAGTGGTATGCATTTAAAGCAAGATATTAGAAAATATTGTATCAAATGTTGGTGGAAACATTGATACAGAAGTACCACAAGTAGCAGGTTTGTGAGATTTTCTAAATAAATTAATTTTGTCAAAATCCTTTAGGATAACTGCATTATTATTAGGGAAGTCTTTTTAACATGTAAAATGTACCTACAATTTTAGTCACATACAAAATGGCCAGAACAATTAGCTGCTCACACACAGCTGTAACCTTACAGAGGTACCACACAGATATACCAAACCATGTGACTGAACCCTCCACCAGACTTTCTCTGCAAACTAAAAGAACTGAGCACCGGGAATTTTTTGGTGGTCCTACACAGACTGGCACAGTCATAGTTACAAGGTACAAACTTCACACCTAGTACAAAACCACAGCAGTCCAACAAATCAGAGAATCAATGCCAGGAACAATTATACACTTTCTGGAGCTTCAAATGCATCAGCAAGCAACAATGACATGGTTCTGCTAATAGCTCATACATCCACATACTATGCAGTTTGCTGTCAGATGGTACCTTTAGTTACGAATGTGTATTGAAACAACCGTATTCTTCCTGGCATTATATGAATTAAATTATGTTCAGTGAACAGCACAATCACAATCAAAACAGTGGGCAGTCAATACATTTTTGAGCAAACAAACGTATCTAGCTTTAGGCTCCACTGCTTGACATCCAAATCTTCCACTATTAATACAGCAGTTATGTCACATGCCAACTTACTGGAGTGAAGCCAGTTGACCATCTGTACCAGCAGCACCTGCAAACGCAATTGTGGGCTCTATAGATGTTGATGCTATTACTTTATATACCACTACACAGGTCTACTTCAAATCATCGAAGTTGTAGAATATCGAGAGAAGTATGTAAGAGTGGTACAGAATATGTACGAGGGTAGTGTAACAGCAGTGAGGTCTGCGGTGGGAGTGATGGAGGCGTTTAGGGTGGAGGTGGGATTACATCAAGGATCAGCTCTGAGCCCTTTCTTATTTCCAATGGTGATGGACAGGTTGACAGACGAGATCAGACAGGAGTCCCCGTGGACTATGATGTTTGCAGATGACATTGTGATCTGTAGTGAGAGTAGGGAACAGGTAGAGGAGATCCTGGAGAGATGGAGATATGCTCTAGAGAGAAGAGGAATGAAGGTAAGCAGGACTAAGACATAATATATGTGTGTGAATGAGAGGGAGGATAGAGGAATGGTGAGGATGCAAGGAGTAGAGGTGGCGAAGGTGGATGAGTTTAAATACTTGGGAATGGGGTCAATAGTTCAGAGTAATGGTGAGTGTGGAAGAGAGGTTAAGAAGAGAGTACAGGCAGGATGGAGTGGGTGGAGAAGAGTGTCAGGAGTGATTTGTGACAGATGAGTACTAGTAAGAGTGAAAGGGAAGGTCTACAAGAGGGTAGTGAGACCAGCTATGTTATATGGGTTGGAGACTGTGGTACTGACAAAAAGGCAGAAGTCAGAGCTGGACGTGGCAGAGTTAAAGATGTTAAGATTTGCACTGGGTGTGACGAGGGTGGACAGGATTAGGAATAAGTATATTAGAGGGTCAGCCCAGGTCGGAAGGTTTGATGACAAAGCCAGAGAGGCAAGATTACGTTGGTTTGGACATGTGCTGAGGAGGGATGCTGAGTATATTGGGAAAAAGATGCTAAGGATGAAGCTACCAGGTAACAGGAAAAGCGGAAGGCCTAAGATAAGGTTTATGGATGTGGTGAGAGAGGACATGCAGGTGGGTTGTGTGACAGAGCAAGATGCAGAGGACAGGAAGAAATGGAAACAGATGATCCGCTGTGGCAACCCCTAACGATAACAGCAGAAAGAAGATGATGATATGGTCGAAGCCAAGATGATCGAAGTTCTGCAAAATCAAACATTAAATAAAAAAATTAAAAAGAAAACAAGTTTTCTTTTATGTTTTTGTTTTAAAAACATTATCTCCCAGATAATGTACACTAAGTAAGATATATCGTCTGGCTATTGTCATATAAGACTAAACCTACAGTACCTCAGTGCTACATGATCTGCCTCCATACAGCCAATTGAAACTAGCTATCTCCATTCAAAGGAAGGCATTTAATCATTTTCCTTTCTGTTGCAATTCCGATGCAATGTGCATTTGACCATTCAGCAATTTGGCAATGCTGTTGCACATTCAACCAAATGACAATTTGATCTAATGAGGGGTCTTCATTCAGTGTGTATTTGACCATTCAGGCAGGGCTATTGTTCATTTGACCAAATCAAATACCAGTTCAATCTAATGAGGGTCTCAATGAATGTGTGTGTGTGTGTGTGTGTGTGTGTGTGTGTGTGTGTGTGTGTGTGTGTGTGTGTGTGTAAGTGTATCTATCTATCTATATGTATATTTATATGTATATGTATATCTATATCTATCTATCTATTTATTTATTTATTTTGCATTTGTTAACCGGGTTGGTCCAGCTGGGTAAGAATTTACCCTTTTTCAGTGGAGACACGAGGGGAAAAGCCCCAAACAGACATACAAGTAGAGACAAGTTTACAATAATACAGAGCAAAACAATGTCATGAATACAACGGATACAAAAATAATGTACTCAATGGAATTAAACATAGCTATATACAAAAATATAATAATAAGGGTGTAAAAGGAAAAACGACGATAATAAATCAAGAGGAATGCAGTAAGGGAATTAAGGTTATAGGTAATCATTTGAATATAATATGGCATTATTAGATTAGAGGCAAGAAGGAGACATTGTGTATGTGCAGGGGGCCTCAGATCTGAGGAAGAAACTAGTGCAGGAGAAAAAAAAAAGAGAAAAGTGTATGTACAAGGGGCCTCGGAACAGAGGAAGAGATGGTACAGAAGAAGAAAGTAGTAGAGGAGGGATGAAGTGATCTAGAGGGAGGGTGTCGAAGGGAGAGCAGATAGATATAGTAAGTTATAGAAATTGGAAAGGTGTTATAGATCAGACTTAGTGGTAAAGTGGGTATAGGGAGAGGGAGGGGTTAAGTAGGGTGGTTGCAGGTACATATAGGGTTGTTATGGAGATACAGTATCAGGTCATGTTTGAAGTTAGAAAGGGAGGTATGGCTTCTGATTTGGAGTGGAAGATTGTTCCAGATAAGGGAAATGGAGTGTTTATAGAGTATTTTACCTATGTTATTATTGGGTCTATAGACTTGTAGTAAGTGTTTATCGGAGCTGCGCAGGGAACAGGGAGGGTGTACCAGGAGATAAGGTTGGACAGAGATGGACAGTCAGAGTTAGAATTAAGAATTGTAAAAGCTTGAAATAGCTGACCTTTGGCCAGAAGGTGTGGGAGTTCAAGCCAATGCAGTTTTATGAGTGCTGTGCAGTGATGGGATTTATAGGAGCTGCTGGTGACAAATCTAGCAATTTTGTTGTGGGTTTGGTCAAGCTTTGCCAGCAAGTTATTTTGTAGATTAGAAAATAGAGGGGGGCCATAGAGGAGGGCAGGGAGGAGATAGGATTGGGCTAGCAGCAGTTTTGAGTTGGGGGTCAGGTATTTGCTATTTCTGTAAAGCAGGTGCAGTTTTTGGTGTGTTTTCTTTATGGAATGAAGTATGTAGAGATCTAGTTTGTGCTGGTCATCTATGATGCCATCCAGGAGTTTAGTGTGTGAGTCTGGTCTTATGATAGTGCCATTTAGAGAGGATAAGAGAAAGCTGGATTTGTGTTGGGCTAGAGTTTTAGGCAGGAATAATAAGAGATTAGTTTTAGAGGTGTTTAGGATGAGTTGATTATTGGTGAGCCACTTCTCAACAGAATGAAATGAAGTTTGGATGGAATGGTGGAGGTTGTTGATAGAGTCATAAATGGAGATCAGAGTTGAATCATCTGCATACTGAATGATAGAGTAGAGGTTAAAGGCAGTGTGTAGATCATTGGTGAAGAGATTGAAAACTGAGAAATGAGCCTTGAGTAACACCGGTCTGAACTGCCAGAAAGGAAGAGAAGGAATTTAGCCATTTAACTGCTTGTAGACGATTGGACAGGTAACTTGAGAACCAATTAAGAGTGGTGATAGAAATGTTCAGCTGAGAAAGTTTAAGAAGTAGAAGGTTGTGAGAGACAGTATCAAAAGCCTTTGAGAGATCTAAGAAAAGGCAGGACATGAGTTTGTCATTGTTTCTGGCCTCAGCTACTGTATGTGAGAAGGATAAGAGTGCAGTGTTAGTACTGTGTTTGAGTCTGAACCCATGCTGGGTGGTGGTTAAAAGATTGTTTTGAGTAAGGTGATAAAGAAGTTGAGAATAGATACACTTTTCGAGAATTTTGGAGAGGGGAGAAAGACTAGCAATGGGATGGAAGTTAGATGGTTCTGTGGAGTTACCTCCTTTATTTAGTGGGATAGTGAAGTATTCCTTCCAATAGAGGGGGCAGTGGATTCTTGGATTGAGCAGTAGATTAGAATGGTGATAGGAAGGGCAATAGAGTTAGCAGCAAGTTTAAGGAATTGGGGAGGTAGGTTATCAGTGGCAGGGAAACAAGGTTTGAGTTTACTGAGGAGAGTTTTAATATAACTAACAGAGAGAGGTTTGAACATGAAAGGGTCTGAGAGGTTAGTGGAGTCAGATTGGGGATGTGAAAAAGATGTGGGCTTGGTAGTGGAAGTAGTAGAACTGGAAGTGGAATTAGAGGTAGGGTTGGGGTTGTTGGTGGTGTTAGGTACTGGTTTAGAAATGGTATCAATGAAGTAGTGATTTAAATGGATGGCTGTATCTGAGGGTGAATGATTGGGAAAAGGGTTCAGAGTTGTGGGTGAGCCAGGTTTGAGAAGAGTTTTTATGGTTGTCCAGAACTTCTGGGGGTTAGAAGTGTGCAGAGATTGGTCAGAGAAGTGAAAGTTTTTTTTGACCTGGTTGACTCTTTTTTTTTGTAAGGTTTCTAAGTTCCCTGTACAATTGTAGAAGGGCAGGAGATTTGCTTTTCTGATATTGTTTCCAAGTGGCATCTCTTTTATGCATAAGGTGGAAGGTTTCTTTGGATAGCCAGGGGGCATGTTTAGCTTTGACTTTTATTTTCCTGATGGGTGCAAGAGAGTTGAGTATGTTTAGGAATGTCTGGTTGAAGTAGCTGACCGCGCCATTTAAAGGTAGAGAGTATAGGCAGACTAGTTAATTTTGGAGAGGATTCTGTCGAAGGAGGTGGTATTGAATTTTCTCAGGTTACAGATGTATTTTATGAGGTGAGTATATATTCGAAAAAAGGTCCCCTGCACGGAAGTGATTGCACGGCTCAAGCAAACATAACCAAACCAAAAGCAAGAGCCAGCAACTGTGAGCTGTGTAAAAATTGTTTAATGGAAAACAAGAAAATAACAGACTGGTTTTGGCTATGGAATTAACCTAGCCTTCATCAGTGTTAATATGCCAAACATTTTGTAGTCCTTATATACAGATACAAATAATTAATCAAGAAATTTAATTGGTGAGCTCATAAATATTAATTTAGACCAGGCTGGAACAATCCACCTAACTTTACAATCCATTTTTTCTCTTTAGGATTTAATTTGTTGTGCCAGCCAGATTTGTTAGTTCTGTCACCTACTGTCTTGTCAATGATAGTAAAATGAAATGTTGCTTTGGTATGTTTTAAAGTGTATTTGTATAGGGCATTACTCATCCTTTTACATTTGACATCACTAAGATGTTCGGAAATACGTAATCTGAGGGGTCTGGATGTCTGTCTTATATAAAATGCATGGCAGCTATAAGTAACCAGATATATAATCCAATCTGTACTGCAGTTTGCAAAAAGCCTTATATCAAATATAGTCCCACAATTACTGCTAGAGAACTGGTTGGTCTTCAACACATGTTTACAATGGCTGCAGTGGTCACATGGCATACAGCCAATTAGCTTATCCCCAGAAATTTAAGTTTGAATCATGTTCTGGTGTGGTGGTTCATGATGATGCTTGTAATGATTAAAATAAGATCAAAGATTCTTCCCTTTCCTAAACGAAAACTTGCAAATGTCAGATAGATGTTGTGACAAAAAATTATCTGCTAAAAGGATATTCTAGTGTCACCTGATGGCATCAATGACTCTGTTGGTGTTCCTACCATATGTGGTGATAAACTGTAAGGTGTTGTTTTTATGTTGCAATTTCTGTTTATATTTAAGAAGGTCCTCTCTATCCAAATTGGCAGCATGATTACTTGCCGTGTGTTCATAGCCCATGCTGTAACCTCTTTCCTGAAACCTATGAACCAAATCTTTGTGAAAGAATTCAAACGTGTTTTCGTCTGAATAGATACGTCTCATCCTAATAAATTGAGACTTGGGAATATTTTTTGCGATATGGGCTGGATGAAAGCTGGATGTATGGAGTAAAGTGGGTATTTACAAAATACTTCAGTACATAGGGTGTTATCATCATTCCTACAAATGAGTACATCCAGATAAGTAATTTTGCATGAGTGATAATTGATAGTGAATTGTAAACCCCACTTGTTATCATTGAGATACCCCACAAATTCCATGAGGTATTCAACATCAGACCTCCACACCATCCAGCAATCATCCAGGTACCTACGCCATATATCAATTTCCCCCAAGTAAATATTATGTGTAACATCATAAATAATGTGTTCCTCTATGTAAGTCATGTACAGATCTGCATATATGGGTGCGAAGGATGCCCCCAATTGCAGTACCCCGCACTTGGAGGTAACATTGTTGACCATAGAAGAAAACATTCTTGGTGAAAACGTGTTCCGTCAGACAGATAAGGAAAGTGTTAAAACTGGGTTTGTATAAACCTGATTATTGTAACCAGTATTCAACAGCATCAAGCCCTGCCCAGTGTGGTATATTTGTATATAATGCACAGATGTCTAATGTACATAGCAACCAGTGATCCTCAATTTGTATTTCATTTATAAACCCTACGAATTCTGTGGTGTCCTGAATTCTGGATCTTACCCATCTCAATAATGGTTTTAGATGTTGGGTTAAAAATTCTGACGATGGTTCAGTCAAAGAACTATTGCCTGCCACAATTGGTCGAGCAGGAGAATTATGAAGGTCTTTATGAATCTTTGGTACGAAATAAATGTATTGACTGTTCGGATCTGACACTGTGAGATGATGTTTGGTGTTTTCTGTAATTATGCCATTCTCTACAGCTGATTCCAAAAATGTTTCAATTTGTTGTTTAAACATAGGTGATGAATCAAGAGGCATTTTGGTATAATATCTAGCATCATGTAATTGTCTCTGAGCCTCAGCATCATATTGTACCCAATTCATGACTAACACAGCACCACCTTTGTCTGCAGAAATGATTACCAAGTTCTTGATGTTAGAAAGTTCCTGTAAAGTTAACATGTCAGACTTTGAGAGATTATTAGGCCTAGGGTGAGTCATACTGGAAATAAAGTGTAGATCCTTGAGTACACTGTTTTGAAAAAGACTCACACAAGGATACATTGGTGGGACAAAGGTGGATTTGTGGTATTTAAATGTATACACAGTTGAACAATCAGAAGTATTACCATGAAAATACAGTTTAAGATTGAGCAATCTACAAAATGCCATCACATCCTCTGCTAATATATCTTCTGGAACAAAAAAAACTGGTATAAAAGAAAGACCTTTATTTAACAGAGTTATTTGTGAGTAAGATAATGTTACATCAGAGATGTTTAATACATTTGTACTAGAACCAATGTTTATTTGTTCATTAGAAGTTCCATCATTCCCTCCAAACTTTTTATTTTTCTGATGTTTTCTACCTCCCTTCTTGTAAGGCCCAAAGGGAAAGTACTATTGTTGCGTTTAGGAGTGGGAGAATCTGGGGTCTGCTGTGTATCCAAACTGTACCAGAAGAAGAATCTGCCCCAGATGAATCCGTATATGTACTGCGTTTTCTAAGAATAGACTTGGGACGTTTCCCTTTAGGGGTGGTGTTAGTTTTGTTATTCCCCCCTTCAAATCTAACATGTCTGGTATGTTGAAAAGGATGACCTTTGTCATAATCAGTTTGATCTCTTTGAAATTTTTTGAGTTTCCTGTCTCTGAGCTGTTGCTCAAAAGTTAATAAATCTGAACAAACTAATTTTGGTCAATTGGGTAGAATAAAAAGGTTGATCCATAGAATGATTACTTTCCTCACATAATTTATGACATTGATAATTTCCTTATCAATGACTCGTTCATAGTATCTAGATAATGTTTCCACAAATCTCATAGAACAATTTTGTTGTATTGCCGACCATTCACTAGTTAGTTGCTCATCCAATAATGGCTGGATTTTAACTCTGAGCCCTCTGGGAGTTATCCCTTTGACCATGTACGCTTTAAATAATTTGAGGTGCCAAATGTTAGATCTTAACACTTTCATGTTCCTATTAAGTTGTTGAAATAGCCTATCACAATGAGTTTGTGGATTGTCAATAATATTTATGCTATTGTCATTATACCGCTCCCCAATACCAAAGACACCCAAATCTTTCTTATCTGAAGAAAGCCTGTCCAGAATTCAATTTAGATCCATTGTATTAAATTGGCAATAGATGAAAAAGCAGGGTTAACTGCAGCTGAAAATCAACATTAAGTATAGAACCTTAGAATTTAAAAATACCATCCAAAGTCCAAAAACTAGCTGCACATGTGTATAAGCCAAGAGCAAACATAAAGTGTAAAGAATATGTATAAGTGCAGTACCACGTCCTTGTATCAAATTAATCCAATCTTGGATCTGGGCAATAGTGGCCCCTATAAAGAACAAGTTATTGGATCAATCACCACATTGACAAAAATTGTCGATATGAAGTCCTGATGTCTCAGTATCTAGATAGACCAAATCTAAAGTTCACCTGGATTAACATCCTCATCTGGCCTTAACTGTGGTATATGAATATATTCTGAGACCCTTCAATAGGTGAATATAAAAGAACCATGCCATGTCCAAATCAACTTATGACTGGATAATTATATTGAAAGTCCTGGACAATAATGGTCCCTGCACATCGACAAAATGTCAACTACTATTTTCAAATAACAATGAATTTTTGATAAAGCCTAAAATAGGCCTGATGCAAACATGTGCAGATGGGTGGTAAATAATACATCAATAGTCATGAAATGGTGTTCAGAACCTGCAATTAAATCTGTCATCAAAGTCCAATTTACCTGGATTAATGTATGGTCGATGTATATTCATAACTACATCCACCAAAAAAGCAGGGGGGGAGAAGGGGGGGAGGTTGATAAACCTATCCAATACCCCCCTGGTTATAAAGCCAACCCATGCATAGCAGTTAGCCTCAAACAATAAAATGCACATAAGAAATCTAAATTGGTATAATGTTAAATATTTATGCTATATGAATAGGTCCTAAAATAAATTCAAAAACTGAGATGTTACACCCAGTTAAGAATCCCACCAGACAAATGACTACATTCCAAAGATGTACAAATTAAACAATCTGAGAAACTGTTAACAATACTAGTTGTTAGATGAACATTATTATGCATAAGGTACCAATATAAATAACCTAAGAATAAGCAACATACAGCAAGACAAGTATTAATTTACACAACAAAAATAGTACTTGATATTACTAAAAAGATTGTTAATGTTAAACCAAAGACCGTATTGAAGTCCCAAAAAACAAATGACTGTAGATGAAATAAAGCCTTGAGTGTTATTGTTGGAAAATATGTCCAAAGTCACGACTATATTCCAGACCCGTTGAAAAGAATGGCACCTAAATATATCGTAAAAAGGTAGAACAAAAGGGATCCACAGTTGATGTAAAAATGGAGCAACAGTTGCCTTAAGTAGTTATAAAATGCCCAATAGTCCGCTTGACTGGATGAACTGGTTACAATTGTTTCAACAAAATCGCACCTTTATGTTGTACATAACCGTTATTGACCCTTTGAGTTGCGAAACAGTCACTACACTGATGTAAACTGTGCATTTTGTAAATGAAAAAATTCACTCGAGCATACTTTCACCTGACACAGTTGTTGTGTAATAAAGCCACATCATCCCACAGTGCTGAATAGCAAAAATAATCCTTGATCCAGAGGCTGCTGCCAAAAACAGGTCTATATTATAACATCGAAGTCTAAAAACTTCGAATGTTATAATATCGATCCCATTTAATCGAAACACCAGAAAACCGAACAGTCAGCATAGCGCTGTTCCAACAAACATACACACAACTCAAGCACACCAAAATAAATAATCCACATACATATACTTCACGAAACCCTACACTAAACCAGACATACACCACTAGCTACCCACTTACCTTAACCCAACCCTAACCCTAAGGTCCCTAACTATCGCACACTCGCCTTACCCGCTCCCTAACCCTAACTCACCTACCCCATCCTAACCCTCACGTCCAAACAATCGCACATTTACCTGACTCGTGCCCTAACACTAATTCACTTAACCCACCCCAACCCTAAAGTCTGTCACTACCGCACACTCAACTCATCTGTGCCCTAACCCTAAAGTCTCTAAATACCGCACACTCACCGTAACCCAATTTGTTCGCTCATTTACCTTAACCCGGTCCATAACCATCGCACCACACTTACCTGAACCCCAATCCGTAACCTCCATTTGCTCACTTCCCTAAACCCGGTCCGTAACCATCGCACCACACTGCTGTAAATAGCAAAGCCATGGACCACCGAAATCTTACCCTAGGTAAAATTTTGATGTTCCGAGGCTTTGCAATTCTCAGCTTTCGCACTAAAGGGTTCGATATTATAACATTCAAAGTTTTTGAACTTCGATGTTATAATATAGACCTGCCAAAAACATGTGCAATTATTCCATTGTCCTAAAGGCAAAATGCACTGTAGAGAAAATATAAAGCCTTGAATATATGTTACAATCAGAAAATATAACCAAAGTTACTGTTGTGTTCCAGGCCCATTGGAAATAATAGAACCCAAATATATCATGAAAAGGTGGAACAAATAGGCACCACAACAGATATAGAAATTAAGCAACAGTTACCTTGAGTGTCTATAAAATGGCCAATAGTCCGATTGACTAGATGAACTGTTCACAATTATTTCAGCAAGAACGCATCTTGATATTTATACATGACCATTCCTGACCCTTTTAGATAACAAAGAGTCACTATGCTGATGTAAAATGTATGTTCTAGTAAATGAAAAGTTCACCCAAGCATACTGTCACCTGATGCAACAGTTGTATACTGAAGCTGCATCATCCCGCTATACTGGATAAAAATTATTCCTCGGCCCAGAATGTGCTGCCAAAAATATCTGCAATTATTCCCTTTCACTGTAGTCAAAATGTAAAAGCAGTCGTTAGAATCATCCAACGTGATGTACTGCATGCTTTATATTGTAAAGTTATTAGCTGAATGAGGCCCGGTTACACTCCAAATTCCAAACCTAACGAAAACTATGCGAAAAGCAGAAGATGAAAACCACAGTCAATCAGTTATATGGAAAATCCCTCGATGTTGAAAGGCACAATGGTATAACAAACCAAAAAATAGGAAAATGCGATGAATACGAGCTCCAAAAATCCAGTGAATCTGTTACAGATTCAGCCAACACAGCAGACGACCAGCAAGAAAGGAGTGTGCATGTGAAAAAAGGTCCTCTGCACGGAAGTGATTGCATGGCTCAATCAAACATAACCAAACCAAAAGCAAGAGCCAGCAACTGTGAGCTGTGTAAAAATCGTTTAATGGAAAACAAGAAAATAACAGACCGGTTTCGGCTATGGAATTAACCTAGCCTTCATCAGTGTTAATATGCCAAACATCTTGTAGTCCTTATATACAGATACAAATAATTAATCAAGAAATTTAATTGGTGAGCTCATAAATATTCATTTATACCAGGCTGGAACAATCCACCTAACATTACAATCCATTTTTTCTCTTTAGCATTTAATTTGCTGGGCAGCCAGATTTGTTAGTTCTATTACCTACTATCTTGTCAATGATAGTAAAATGAAATGTTGCTGTGGTATGTTTTAAAGTGTGTTTGTATGGGGTATTACTCATCCTTTTACATTTGACATCACTAAGATGTTCAGAAATACGTAATCTGAGGGGTCTGGATGTCTGTCCTATATAAAATGCATAGCAACTACAAGTAACCAGATATATAATCCAATCTGTACTGTAGTTTGCAAAAAAAACTAATATCAACTATAGTCCCACAATTATTGCTAGAGAATTGTGTGGTCTTCAACACATGTTTACAATGGCTGCAGTGGCCACATGGCATACAGCCAATTAGCTTATCCCCAGAAATGGAAGTTTGAATCATGTCCTGGTGTGGTGGTTCATGATGATGCTTGTAATGATTAAAATAAGATCCAAGATTCTTCCCTTTCCTAAACGAAAACTTGCAAGTGTCAGATAGATGTTATGACAAGAAATTATCTGCTAAAAGGATATTCCAATGTCGTCTGATGTCATCAATGACTGTCTTTGCCATCAAAATTTTTATTTTGAGTTGACACTTTTTTTAAATGTAAGTAGTTTTTTTTTTATTTTATATCTTTTTGTCTTTGCTGGAAATGGGGTTTTTGCTTGAGTCTATGTTATCTAAAGGGGCGATGTGATGGTTGTGACTGAATTGCTTGCTTAATTGTTCTAATTATTTCTTAATTGGTTTTCTAGGATGCTTTTAAATAGGTTTATTTTAGCATTTGCCAGCAGGATCTGAAGAAGGCACACGCCAAAAGTGCTTATCCTGTTTTTTGTTTTGTTATTAAAGTTCTTAGTTGTTTTTACGTCTATGGTGTAGCGCTCCCTTTCTTCTGACTCTTATTTTGTGGTTTTGGAGTGTTCTTCAGTGGTGTTCTTTTGATTTTGCTACAGTTTTTATTTAAATAAAGATCACACTTAGCTTGTAGCATGAATTCATGGGCAATAGAAAAAATAGCTTTAATTTTAACATTTCAGTTAACACCTTCATACATTATTCCTACCTTTTCCAACAGCACTTTAAACTCTTTGGGCAGGATTCATGAAGCCTCCGTGTAAGAGTTACAAGGCTTACACGGAGGCTGCAATTAAACGGTGTGACGTCAGCATGTCATGCATATGCATGAGGGCATGATGAATCACACCTAAGGCTAACACGGTCCGTGGAAGACAGTAGGGGGCGTGTCTGTAGGCCGAGCCCTGCAAACGGGCACGCCCCCAGAAGAGTAAAAGTCCCGAAAGTAACCCCAACAACAGAGTCCGTGTAAATGTGAATAAACACAACACAACACATGCCCCCACAGACTACGAACATAAAATGTAGAAATTAACATCTTATATTTTTTTAAATTGTAAAGATGTTTGCCCGTGAGTGCGCTCGTTTGCGCGGGTGTGCCCGTAGCTTAGCCACAGTTAGCAGTCAGTGGAAAAGCATATAAGAACTAAATATGCAAAGTAAGCCAAAAAGCAATAGCGTAGCGGTAGAGAAATCGGCTGAAGAGCAGGCAGTCATGGTTCGAGCCCCCACAACATCAATTTTTATTTTTAGTGAAATAAGCACGAAACAAGTCCCTGACATATATGTACACATATAAAATTATATTTTATGTAAAATGTAATGAAATGGGCCATGTATTTTGAAGAAATGTGAGATAATAAAAAAAAAAAAAATGTCAGATGTGCCTATAGCTGAGCTACAGTCTAACAAGTTCAGTACATCTGCCTGTAGGTGAGCAGTGTTTTAACAGGTATAAAATGAGTGCTCGTAGGTGAGCAGTGGTTTAACAGGTGTAAGATGAGTGCCCGGGGTTGAGCAGCATTTTAACACGCTGAAACTGTGTGCCTGTAGCTGAGCTGAGCATAATATGCGTGCTGACAGCCAAACCACGCGTAAACCAGCGTGATCCGTTTGCGCGGAGCTGCGTACCGCGCCAACAAGCTAACCGACGGGCAACGTTGAGCAAGCTGTATCAAAACTGCCTTTACACAGACACACCTCCTAGCCTGTGTAGACAGACATAAAATATAAAAAGCAATGGCCAGGTTCAAACCCAGGATACCATGCACCATAGTCAAAGTACTGAACCACTAAGCCATGACAGTTACACTAATAAATGCAATAATAGCATATATATAGGAATGAATAGAAAGAGGAGCATGACAAAGCAGGTTTTGTGAAGCTGATACAATTCCAAAATGGCCAATCACAGATAAGTGTGGGAAAAACGGCATATATAAGCCCCATAGGCGGGAATACACAGCATAACCGATTGTAGAACCGACTTGCAGCCAGGATGTCAGGTGTAGGTGAGGGTAGTTGCTTCCGAGCACAGAAGTGGGGCATTGAGGAGTCCAAATATATGGTTTGGCTCCTTGTCCACAATCATGAGGCCCAACTCATGCAGGGCCAGGTCCTGTGGGGAGCATATAGGGCTGAGGCGTGGGACAGGTTGGCTCATGATCTCACCAGCGCTACAGGGATACCAAGGACTGGTGAGCAGGTCCGTCACCACCATGCGGACCTGAAGAGACGGAAGCAGGACCAAGTGAACCATTGGATCCAGTAGGCCCGGCAAATGCCCAACGCCCCACTACTGAGTAAGTTACATGTAATTATTTATGTAAAAAATTAACCTAGCTGATATTATGGAGATGTGTATTCCAATATTACTTTATTTATATTACAGCTGCAGGTGTCCGTTCTGCGAACCGTCGAGCCTATGGCGATAGGCTGGCACGGTTGTGCCACCAGGCAGGTCAGTAATTCTCTCCCTGTAACTGTAAATAAATATATAAGTATGACAGTTAGCAAAAGTGTGCAGTGTAGTCACTAATTAATAAAATGTGCAAGTAACAGTGTAAGAGGGTTTGCAAGTATTGCTTGATTACAAAAGTGTGATGCAGCCTATAATCCAAACATAAAAATTAAACAAGTCTGAAATAAAGATGTCCCACCTGTAATATAATAGTACATAACCTGCAGCAGGTTGAAAAGTACAGCTGCAGAAGCTGAGTAAAACACATGTGTGAAATATATCCCTGTTGAAATACAGAAACATGACAGAAGTGAGACTGTTGGAAAGGATTGTTATAACTACAGGTAAAACATGTCAATAAAGCCTAGAATTAGTTACCATCCTGAATTGTAAAAATAAAACAAGTGAGAGAGTGTGAGAAAGAGTTATGAATCCACCAATAAAGTAGTAATAACTCCTGAATAAAGTATACTGCAGTCAGTACAGAATGAAATGAATGTGACAGGCAGAACCAAACAGTAACATGTGTTGACAACGGTACCGCAGCTGGAATGTGTGTCCCAAAATCTGGATATGTTGCTCTCAGTCTGCAATATGCAGATAGTATGGTTGTCTGAAATACCAAACATCCACAGTTGTCTATAGCTATATAAAGAAAATGTAGCAGGATGATGTAGCTGAACAGAGCCAGATATGAATGTGTATGAATAAAAATGAAAATGTATATTGATGTAGCAGTAACATTCCTCTCACCAACCTGAAGTAGTTATCACATAGGAAACTGTAGGCAGAACTGTAGTGTGTATATATCTGCAGCTATTAGAAATGTACAGCATATGTATTGTTATTTGAAGTTGTTAAGTAAATTTTCTTCACCCTACCCTATAACCACAAATAATCCATTCCACATGAAATTGGTATGTGCAATCACAATTAACACCCCTGGACAATTGTTCTGTTGGTTCATACATATTTGCATGTACGTTGATGCATCTGCCCTGTTCATACATCCAAACCTGATGGCCTGTTGCCATCAATCAACCCTGCATGTTGTTGGATTGTGTATTGCTGTTCAAATTATGCATGTGTTATGCTTGCTGTTCAATGGTTTGAATATATGGGTGTTTGGTTAATGGGAATACTAATGCATGCTGTTACAACTAATTGTGAATGGTATTGTATGTTACTAACCCAAACTGTCATAACATAATGCAAAACATAGGACGACAGGAAAGGCGGGTTCCAGCGGACCCACCTCTCCCTCCTCAGCTGGCGAGTGCACCTGGCAGTAGTGCCCAGGCCGGACCCTACTCCGGTGGCCCTGTGCCACCTGTGGGTGGAAGCACTGCAGGGGATGGGGCTCGTCCCCCCGCTGCAAGTGTGGCCGGAGGAGAACGTCCACTCACCCTCTGTAATGTCCGGACTGTGGTGCGTAGGAAGATCCGGGATGCTGTTCTTGGGCCCCTACGCCAGCTTGAGGCACGGGTGGCACAACTAATGGACGTGCCTGCTGCCCAGCCTACACAGCCCCCAGCACAGCCCCATCCTGGGCAGTGAAGGCACAGTGGCAACTGCCCATGGGTGGGGATCCCAGTTCCACTGTTGCCATCTGTGGGCTCATGGGCTCGAGATATCCAAACATCCGCCCCCGTCAATTGTGTAACCCCCCCACATGTGTCATACACCACCCCTGTATGCATCTTGTTTGTCTTGTCTGTTAACCTACCCAACCTACCTCCCCAGCTATACCGACTTCCTGTACCTGACATACCACTCTCACCTGAAAAAAAAAAAGGGCACTCTGTACCCACAAAAAAATTACGCCCCATACATAGCTGCCCATTTTGCACACATGTCTGCTGGACATGGAAACTGTCAATTATAATTGGCTGTACAACAAGTATTATTGTTGTCCTTACACCTCTCTCAGGGCTGGAAGGTTTCAAATGTCACACCAAATTACAAACATATGCACAGCTGTTGCTGATGAAGAAATGGGCAGCTATGGGCCTTACCTACATCCCTCCTGCAAAACCCGAGCTTGTTTCCCTACTGTCTTACCCTCTTTGTGACCCCTTTTTCACCACTTTCCTGTCTCCCCATTTTCATTTCTTTCAAAGAAATTAGCGTGGGTGTGTGCAAGAGTAAGCACTTTTAAGCGGTTGTAAGCGGGTGTGAGCGGAGATGAATGCCAGTGCGCATGCGTGAGCTCCGCTCAAACCAGCGCTAACCCGGTTACAACTGCTTAAAAGTGCCTTAGTCACTCTGAATGACAAGGCCTGCAGTCTGCTCAAAAGCAAAATAAAATCCCACTGTCAGTCCTGAACTCAGGACCTTGGAAACAGTAGTTTGCATGACTTACCACTAAGCCATGACTGTTATATAACAACATTGTGCTACAATAAATATATCATGCAATAGTAGGAATGAATGTAAAGGGAATATAGGATGTGTAGTACACAAAGCATGTCATGTATATTTACTGTCAAATGTAGTGGATTTCTATAATAGTAGTGTGTGAACAGAAACAGCCATGCTAGTTGGTAGCTAGTAGGTAATAATGTCACTGTAGCACCTTGCAAGCCACACACATACTCACAGCAGGATAATCACTGCCCATACCCCACAACCTCTTACAGCAACACATCCGGACTAAGTAATAAAAAATGTGGAGCAAAGGCCCAAAAACAGGGACACATTTCAAATATTGCTCCAACAAACTTAGACAGTTGAGAGAGTAACAGGTTTTGCATTATGTTGGATGTTTGGAAGGGTATGAAGTCTGAAACTGAAATGTTTGTCACTATAGTCTGACTTGAGCCCTGAGTGATTCGCCAGAAAAAGCTGTTTATGAGATATGGACCAAAATATGAGGCAAACATGTGGACATCCTGCAAATATCTGTACACTTGAGAGGTCTGACACTGCCATATTTGAATAGTTAAGAGCCTAGACATAGCAACAGTGACTGAGTTACAGGGATGGCTCACAGACTCCCTGTGAAATGTACAAACAGTAGGCAGAAAGGTGTTACAACACATACAATGGTAACTATGAAGTACTGAAAGTATGCACCACTTGCACGTCGGAAATAGTGTAGTAATACATATGCTCATGCTAACCCACAGTCACAACTGCAGAATACCAGACAATTTAATGGGTGTACCCCACTGATATGTACCATTTCATGAGGCAGATAAAAGATGCACCTGAGAGTCTCTGGGGCCTGCTCAGCAGCATACTCAAATACCCTAATAGATGTCAAGGCCCACACCATGGCCAGACCACACTGCATGCAGTAACACCCTAGCAGATATAGCAAGCATTCCAAGGAGTGAATGTACATGGAAAATAGGAAAGCCACAGCAACACACTACAGTCAAGACACCTAGCAGGCATACAAGTAGTGAATGTAAAGGGCAAATATTGAAGCCATAGCAACAAAGTGCAAGAGCCACTGCTATATACCAGTTACACCACATGTCCCACAGGAAAGCACCCCCCCCACATTAACAGTAGTAGTAGTCTTAGGTGTCAGTGTACATGCACACTTAGTACAGGAAACTGGAGAAATGAATGGAGAAATGTTAATCTACAACATAGCCAGAAATATGAGAGAGATGCTAACCTTTACACTCACAGAACAGTGTCCACAGCATACCAGCATGGTCCCTGCCCTTAAACTCTGAAAGGGCTATGCCTATCTCACATACCTTTTTATAGCACTGTCCTGAAATCACAGTGAGAACTGCAATCAGTACACAACTGGCTGCATGCAATTAGCAAATGCTGGCTAACAATTGGTGCAGAGGCCATCACATGGACATATGCAGATATCTACAAAAGCATGCTGTACTCCCAGTCCACACATGCAATACTTTCATTGCACCCTCTGGAGGTAGGGAGAGAGAGAGAGAGAGAGAGAGAGAGAGAGAAAAACATACACAAACAAAAACACTCAACAAAACCTACTAGAAAGCTGACATCTGTCAACTGGAGCAGCAGCAGGACACCTATCCAAAAGGCAACGCAAGCAGCTGTGACAAACACAGGTAATGTAAAGTAATACTTTAAAAGTCTACATACTGTGAACCCTCCATATGTGTCATTGGTCTGTATCTATATGTATATGAAGATGTGCATAAGGCAGGGGACATACAGCAACTATCAGTGAAGGCTGTACATACATATGTATGTGAGGGCATCTATGTGCACATATCAATGTAGGTTGAATGTAGGTTGTAGTGCAATGTACAAAATAGGTTTCACAGTTATGTATGTTTAGCAGTACGTTAGTGTGTGTATACAGTTTTGTAAACAAACATGTTGATATACCTATCATATGGATACGTATGTATGTCAATATAGGTATGTATGTATATATATATATATATATATATATATATATATATATATATATATATATAATATGCATATATGTATACATAGATAGAGAGGGATGTAGGAATACATAGACAGATGTAGATAGAATATGTAGAAACATATATATGTAATACACACATACAGATATAGATATATGAAGATACATATACATAGACAGACAGATCTGACTATCTACAGATATGACTGTATATGACGATCTCACACTCCCCCTGTTCCATCCCCTCTGTCACTCTCACCCCCTCTCTGTCACACTCCCCCCCTCCTCCATATCTATAGCAATATATGTACATCGATATATATATATATGTGTATATGTATACAGACATATATATATATATATATATATATATATATATATATATATATATATATATATATATATATATATATATATATATATATATATATATATATATATATAGATATAAATATATACACACACATATATATATATATAGAGAGAGAGAGATGTATATATATTCTGAGTGAGGCACATGTGTACAGATGTATTGCAACAGGTGCCTGGTGACAAAGGCATGGAGTGAACACCAGTGTCAAAACTGGAGTACCATACCCCATTTCAAATCACCTACACCAGTAACCACCAGATATGTGATTGGCTGCCCACCACTGCATGTGTCAGGGGTGAACAGGGTCATAAGTGTGTACAATACTCCCCCCAATGATAGTCACAGTGGCACACTATTCCTGGAATACCTGTACATGGTATGTGTCAGCAGACATGGTGTGTCAGCTATGGACATGTAGGTCAGTGTACCCCTCCACACCACACAATGGCTGCCACGGTATGTACCTCACATGACAGCTACAGATATGGAGAAGGACACAGTGACATGTACGACACTGTGACAATGCACTCAAACACATTACCAATGCACAGTGACTGACAACACCACAGAGTGCACACATACTACCCACATAGAGGTTACCACTCCTGGATTTACATACTTAAGTCACACCCATGACAGATGTCCAACAACCATAGTAACACCTCACACCATCCACAACCTAAATGACCGCTGTGTGTTGTCCTTGACACCGCAGTAGAGAGCACATGGCGGAGGTACAGGTTCCTACCCACAGATAAGACATACCCTGCAATAAACCACACAGCGTTAAGAAGCAAGACTCCCCATGAGTACATGTCACACATACCCCTGCTGAATGTTAGTCAGATAGGTAATATGCCATATGAGTCACCCTGTGTAACTGTGTGACAGGAGCAGGTACCATCACATCACATGTGTCACAATGGTCAGGGTAGCAGAACAGTATGCTGCTGTAGTCCCAGGGGCAATAGCATATTGTATTGTATTGTATTGTATTGCGTTGTATTGTATTGGTATGTAGAGGTGCCTCTTTTGTGGAGTGGAACCACTGCTGCTGTACGCCAGTGTACAGGTACATATCCTGTAGTCAGGCTAGTGTTACATAGCACTTCTATATGTGTGTTTAGCTCCTCTTGGAGTTCATGTAGCATGCAACCGGGGATACCATCAGCTCCCATTGATGCTGTGTTTTTTGCTTTTCTGAGGGCGGCTCTCACCTGGACATCTGTGATGACAGGGAGGTTACATTCAGCTGGGATAAGTATGTCTTCATTTGGGGGAGAGGGAGGGGGGAAAATTGCACTGAACCTGTCTGCCACAATTTGTTGTTGTGTACTAACTATGAGCATATTGGAGGGTTTTTGACCAGGTTTCTAACATAACTGAAGAAGGCCTTGTGGTTATCTGTAGTGTCCCCGGTCATTTCCCTCTCAAAGTTGCCCATGGATGTTTGTATGAGAGAACATAGCTCTTTACTAGTGCTGATCAGACATGCCTTCCCTTTATGGAATTATGTTCTGTCTTGCAGTAGCTTCCATCTTTTGTTATACAATCTGTCTATGGCTGGGGTCCACCAGACAGGATGCTTTCCCTTTGTGGAAAGTGTCTTGGTCTTATATGGGATTGCATGATCCATGCATTCTTGGAGATGTCCGTAGAAATCATTTGTGAAGGAGTCAGCATTGTGGGTTGTGGCTTCCACTGGCCCAGTGGGCTTAAAGGATACCATCTCAGTCTTATGAAGTGTATTGTTTGCATTTGAAATGTTATTCACTGTAGTCATTTGTGCTGGTGGTGGAGGTGGGATATGTATATCCAGGGCAATTAGTTTGTGGTCAGATCACAGTAGTTGATGATGTACCCCATACAGTACCTCGATACAAACCCCCAGAGTGAGGAGGTGCTTTGGACCTGAATCAGTGTTCTGACTGCTGGGGTTTGGTAGTATGTCGTATGGAGTGTGCCAGGTACTGTTGCACAGTTGCTGGCTGAGCACTGATACCTGGCCATTTACATGTGTATCCACCAATAGACAGACAGATGCTATATATGTGAGATATGTTGTATCACAACAGTTGAGTAGCATGTGTAGTATGTGTGCCAAATTCTGCTGACATATTTTGCTGATATAATTTTATTTCTTTTTCAGGACCATGGCTCACCAGCACAATCCAGCATACTCTGCAGCTGAGGATGAGGAAATACACCAGAGCCTGGTGCGGGATTATGCAATACTCTTTTCCCGCACCAGCCAGAATCAGCAGGAGAGGGCTGCACTGTGGCAAGACCTGGTCCGTCGGGTAAATGACATAGGCACGCATAATAGGACATATGAGCAGGTACAACATCACTGCAGTGATTTAATCAGAAATGTCCATCAGCATGCGTCGGATATCCACAGGCAACAGGTTGCCACAGGTGGTGGGGTGGCTACACATCCCCCACTCACCAGACTGGAGGGACTACTCATACGTGTTGTGGCTCCAGCACACCAATAACAACAACAGCAGCAGACCTGCATTATGATGGAGGCTGGAGCCACACAGCACCATGACTACGAGCATGCAGGTAATATGCCATATGTATAGTTGACTGTTGTGTACACTAGTAGTTAATGCATGTGTGAGGTGTGTCCTTGGTTTGTAGCTGTCATCATAGTATTTAATGTGCAAGTGTGATATTCTCAATATCAGCAGCTGACCTGTGAAAGGCAACTGCTGTACTACTGACCTGTATCATACTTAGTAACAATGGCACAGTTGTGCCCACTGACATTAATTTCCTCACTTCTGCAGGGCCCTCCAGTGTAACAGCAATGCAGCCTATCCATGCTGGTGAGTGTGCGTTAACAATACCTTTAATAGTCTTGATAGTAATAGTAATATTAGACTCACTTTGTAGTGCTCTGTGTATGCATGCAGGTGTGTCTGTGTGTTGATATCTCGCATACTGAGTAGTGTGCAAGTGTGCAACTGTGTGCAAGTGTGCAACTGTGTGCATGTGTGCACCTGTGCACGTGTGCATGTGTGCAGGTGTACACCTGTGCATGTGTGCACATGTGCACCTGTGCATGTGTGCATGTGTGCACCTGTGCATGTGTGCATGTGTGCATGTGTGCACCTGTGCATGTGTGCATGTGTGCACGTGTGCACCTGTGCATGTGTGCATGTGTGCACCTGTGCACGTGTGCATGTGTGCACCTGTGCATGTGTGCATGTGTGCATGTGTGCACCTGTGCATGTGTGCATGTGTGCATGTGTGCATCACTGGTAACATTGTGTAGACATTGTAAACTGTGTTTCCTGTTTCCCTCCCACAGGTTCTTGTGCTGCTCTGGTGTCATGCAGCAGGGAACCTGAATCAGGTGCCACGGGTACTGATAATGATGACATCTGTGTAATGGCACAGGAAGGTGTGCCAGGGTCCATCATTGGTCAGCCAATTGACAGTACACAGCTGTCAACCCCATCAATGCGCACAGTCATCCTGCCAATACATCCTTTGTCACCAATGTCCCTAGGTGATGGACAGGATACAGTGGGCATTGACGAGGGTAATGTGGCATCTGTGGCACATGCTTCCCCACACAGCAGCCATGGGCATGGCTCTGAGATGGTACCACACAGACAGATGTCCAGGGGTTCTCGTGGGAGCATCCGTGGGTGTACTGTCCCTGTCAGACGTGCCCACAGAGGTCTTACAACCTCAGCTATGTTTCGGGCTGTCATGCAGGCACAGTCACGTATGGAACGGTACACCAGACAGGGTCTGAGGGAGCTGACAGCATGTCGCACAGCCATGACTGACAGTATGCGTGACATTGCGGCTGCCATCCGTAATTTCACCGATGTCATAGACAGACGTTGTGGGGACATTTTAGATCAGTTCCACAACTACATGTCCATGAGCCAGGGCAATGGTGGACAGTTGAGGTGTCAATGTGGGCGTATGCCAGCAACAGCAGCAGCTGGCAGTCATCGCGGACGACAACAGGGCCACAGCCGCCCCCATAGTACCAGCAGCAGCCCCAGCAATGTTGGGTCTGTGCTGTCATCAGACCACCCCAGGAGACCACGTGCACGTGGCTCTGGACAGGCCCAACAGGGATCTGTGTCCAGTCAACGAACACCTGCTTCTGATGACAGTACCCAGTCTGGATTGGTACCGGATACGGTCCGTAGCACCCCTGCAAGGCACAGGTACCGTGTCCATGGCCAGAGACACTGATCTGTATGACCTGGCAGGTACAGTCTGTGGCTGTCCACAAACACCGGTATATGGCAACCATGAGGTGGAACTGTGTGCATCCATACACACATGCGAATTGACAACACCTAGGGCTACCGCATACACGCACACACTGCATCAACATTGCCCCACCTTGTACTGCTGTCCCTCACCAACACACATACACATACATGTCAATTGGTGGTATCAGTGGCAGACTCAGGCATACCAAGTTCACACCCTGTGCATATGATGAAACTGTGCCACCTCCTGCAATCTGTAACATCAGTGCAGGTACAGGTTAACATGTTGCTGATGCACAGGGTGACTACATAGACCTGTAGTAATAGTATCATGTTAACAGTACTGTGTGGTGATATAATTGTGGGTATATCCCAGCATGCCTGATGCAGTAAGGGTATGATTGTCTTGTACTGTTGTCTACACCCATGGTAAGTACCATAGTGTATCATCTGCACATGTTTGCATACTGGTGGTAAGGATGTCAACAGAAGGCCACATACATAGGTAGCACAGGGGATAAGGTAATGAATTTATTGATACGCAATGATGGACATGTAAACTGAAAGTGGCATGTTGCTCACACTGGACTCTGCAATGCAGATGTTTGAGGATGTTGATATGTGTGCAGTACTACACGACTGGTACAGGACACACAGGAGCACCCTAGCACTGCAAGCTCACATCTCCTACCATGCTAGACAGCCCCAACACACAAAACTAACTTTCACAGGAGGGAGAGTCCCCATAAATGTCAGGGATACTGTGGTGGCAGGACAGGTAGCATACATCCTACTAAGTATGGAACCACTGAGTGAAGGCTCAGTGTCTGTTATTTGACATGTGTATTACTGCAGGTGTGAGCACCTGGGTTTCCATCCGGTTATTGTACATCCTGACGGTACATGGTCTGTACACTTGTGTGCGCTGAGACTGGACCCTGGCCATCTGACCTGTGTATTTCCATGTACATGTGTATAGTGCCTGCAAATTTGCACTGTTACCTACTGGAAGTGGTACAGCTTCTTTGTTGTACAATGGACTACATGCAGCCCTGCTTACCGTAGCTTTGTTTGCATGCATGTTTGCTTGCAGTTACCCTGGAACACTGATTCCACCTGCAGTGCAGATTTACAGAGCTTCTGTGGATTCCTAGTGTCATCTGCATAGCTTACTATATGTATGTCCATATCTCACTTGGCAGAACGTCACTGTTTGTCCTGTTCGCATGTACGTTGCCTGTGACACATTGCATATGACTTACCTGGCATTTGACCACGTGAGCAGTCATATATGCCAGTGCTGACTAATCACAGGCACTACACCCTCACATACTCACCTTCTGTACCTTGTTCCCCATTGGCCCTATGTGCTGTTAATCACCATGGCAATCACAATACTATGGTAGCATGTGCAAAGGTCACTTGTCAGTCACCTCTATGGTACAGTTGTGGAATATGTGAGTCATGTGGCAATGTCACAGCTGCCACATGTACACAGTCAACCCTCTCCCCTACACATGGACATACAACACATGTGTGAGATGCAACCACATAGCCAAACTGGGGACTAAGCACTCTGAACCCAGTACTGGCATAACCTATCAGGTGGCATGAAATACTACAGTGACTACAATACCAGTCTGATGTAGACCTACACTGACAGCAATCCAAACACATGAACACACTGGTGCATTCGTGGAGCCTCAGAATAGCATCTTGCCTGAGCAGCAGACACCTCTGCAGCTGGCACACAGGCATACGTTAAACCGGAACACAGCACGTGCAACACATAGCACACAAATCCTGTGTGCCAAACAGTTACAGCCTGTACGGCTAGACAACACACCTGCTACAGTTGTGTTAGGTACCTTTATTGTCTGGTACAGTGAGGTCCTGCTCACCAGGCTGGACAAGGTGAAGGTCACAGTGATATGCCCATGGGGCACTATGGTCCACCACATAACACAAGCATACAGGTCAGTCAGAGGCATGGACACATATGACTCAGTCATTGTCCATGCCACTATGGCTGACCTGTGATGTACCTCCCTGGACTACATGATAGGGAACATAGAAGGGCTTTCTGAGCATGTGGCACAGGGTGGTATGACCCTGACCTTGGTTGGCATCATACCCTCACCAAGAATGCTGAAGTATTACTGAATGCTGATGAATTACTGTAGCTACAACACCCTAGCTAAAAGGTTCCTAGCATGTAGTCACTGCATTGCTATGGAACAACTTGTTACCACTCCCACAACAGGTGAAAACATGCAGCACCTGTTCATCAACAACATCTAGACTATATGCCCCAGACCAGATGTGTATCCCTCGCCGCTAGGATGATACCATATACAACCCACACTGTATATACACATACCACATGCAGCACCTGCACAGAAAACCACAGTCATAATGTTATCCAGTGCAAATACCATGTATTCACATGTGGCAGGTGTCAGACATGGGAACTATTGTGTATTTGGCACACACATACATCATCTGTGTGCATTGCCATTACTGGTTTAATCGATGTCATGCATTATTGTGAGCAACAACCCACACACATGGGCATTCTGTGTGACAAAAACACATGTGGCATTTGTGGAATTCAAAGCCATAACTAACTGTGCTATGACAGTAGTGAGAGACGCAGTAGCAGAGCGTGCTATTTGCATTACTGGGAGATTTGCCCTCTTCTGCTGTACTTGTAGGGTGCTGACATCATCTCTGTGTAGAGATTGGAATATGCAGCAGCTGGTGTGTTGTACTGGTTGCCAAAAAGGTCAGCTCTCTCACACATGTAATTGCACACACCCTATATCCATCCCACTCCACACACACTTGCCATTTGGAGGATTCAAACCCCTACTTAACTATGTTATGACACTAGTACGAGACGCAGTAGCCGAGCACGCTATTTGCATTACGGGGAGGTTTCTCTTCTCCGGCTTTACTTATAGGGTGCTGACATCATCAGTGTTTAGAAAGGGGAATGTGCATCCTGTAGTGTGTTTTCCTAGTTGCCAAAAGGGACATTTCTCTCACACTGAATTGCACACACACTAACCCCCCTCACCCAAACACACACACTGAGCATTTGCAGGATTCAAACTCCTACCTAACTATGTTATGACACTCAAGATGGATGCATTAGCGGAGCACGCTATTTGCATTACTGGGAGGTTTCCCTTCTCCTGCTGTACTTATTAGGGTGCTGACATCATCAGTGTTTAGAAAGGAGAATGTGCATCCTGTAGTGTGTTTTCTTAGTTGCCAAGAGGGACATTTCTCTTACACAGAATTGCACACACACACACACACACTGAGCATTTGCAGGATTCAACCCCCTACCTAACTATGTTATGACACTCAAGGCGGACGCATTAGCGGAGCATGCTATTCGCATTACTGGGAGGTTTTTCTTCTCCTGCTGTACTTATAGGGTGCTGACATCATCAGTGTTTAGAAAGGGGAATGTGCATCCTGTAGTGTGCTTTCCTAGTTGCCTAAAGGGACATTTCTTTCACACAGAATTGCACACACACTGAGCATTTGTTGGATTCAAACCCCTATCTAATTATGTTATGACACTCAAGACGGATGCATTAACAGAGCGCGCTATTCGCATTACTAGGAGGTTTCCCTTCTCCTGCTTTACTTATAGGGTGCTGACATCATCAGTGTTTAGAAAGGGGAATGTGCATCCTGTAGTGTGTTTTCCTAGTTGCCAAAAGGGACATTTTTCTCACACAGAATTGCACACACACACACTGAGCATTTGCAAGATTCGAACCCCTACCTAACTATGTTATGACACTCAAGACAGACGCATTAGCAGAGTGCGCTATTCGCATTATAGGGAGGTTTCTTTTCTCCTGCTGTACTTATAGGGTGCTGACATCATCAGTGTTTAGAAAGGGGAATGTGCATCCTGTAGTGTGTTCTGCTAGTTGGCAAAAGGGACATTTATCTCACACAGAATTGCACACACACCAACCTCGCTCACCCACACACACTGAGCATTTGCAGGATTCAAACCCCTACTTAACTATATTATGACACTTGAGGGAAGATGCATTAGCAGAGTGCACTATCCGAATTACTGGGCATTTAATCTGCACCTGCAGTATTTATAGGGTGCTGACATCATTATTAATACAGAGGTATGTACATCTATTACTACCTGTCAGGTGGGGGATAGCATATATATGCATTTGCAGCCACCTACTTCAGGGTCAGATATGCACATCAGCACTGGCAGGTTATGTTCTATACCATGCTTCGTGACCACAGGACCTGTAACACACAACACAACCAGTTCAGACCACACCTCCCACATCCAGGACACACACTTTGCTTCCCTGGGAACAGTGCCAAGATATGACGGTGTTCACATACACCATTCCAGTTGTTAGCGTCAGGTACAGGTATATTGTGTGTGGGAACTACTCAGGCCTCTACAACATTACCCTACAGCCACTACAATTTGTGAGTCCATGTGCTACGGCAGGACCACTCACCACAGCCACAAGGGGGAATACATATTGCACCTGACCATCTGCAACATGGGTACTCACTGTTCCACACCAGAGGTAGACCACCATTGTTGATATCTGACCATACCCACCTTTCCCTGGACATCCATACCCATCCCCACCCCCAGGCAAGGTTGTCACTGCAAACAAAGTGTATTTATCAAAAGCAGACTTTGCACTTGTGAAGACTGGGGTGGAAGACTTCAAAGGACCCATGCTGGGGGAGTATACAGGCCACTCTGCATAATCCTTGACAACTGCATTCTATGAGCATGTGGAAGGTTTGCATTGATCATGCTATCCCAAATATACCCATGACTCCTCCACAACAGGACACCTGTCAGGTGTACACCAGCCATATATGAGCTGTCCAAAAGACGGAGTGAGCTAATACATTGCAGAGCAGTAGCCCACAGAGGGAGGACATCTCTGAACAGTACTGGCACGACACTTCAATCCCTCATAATCATCACGGCAAAGTGTTGACAGTGAAATTGTCCAGACACTGCAGATAAGGCTCCCCTCAGTCTGTTTTTGACGCCTATGGATGTGGCATAGCAAGTTCAACCCCTGGGATCTCCACTGTGTCCCTGCTTGACGGAGGCACAGCACACTAGCCTCAAACGGTGCCTTATGTGACCTACTTTACAGTGGCACAGTAGCCTACTGTACTGGGGAGGCAGATGCCAAGCACACTCTGGCTAAGCTTTCATTCCCTAGGGCAAACAGCCTAGTATTGACCTCTACACCCATATGTTTAATTGTCAGATGCACAATATTTGTTGCTGATAGACTGTTTGCAGGTCTTTATTGCCATAGCATTCCCTGTTTCTATGAACAACTTCTGTATCTGTGGAAGATGTTTGAATATGAGAGGGATCCACTGTATCACTTATGTCTCTGTAGTCATTTAACTGTGTGCACTGGGCAGATTGCTGTAATGTGGTTGGTTCCTGGAATAACACGTACAAATACCAGATATGTGCGGCCAACTGCTAAACTGAGATATGGCCTAAGTGTGTGAGCATGCCCAGTTCAGGCTTTACATGGCATGTTGTCTGACATATGTCTCATTTATCAAAGTGTGCGAGCATGCCCAGTGTGAGCTTTCCATATGTTGAACTCTGCAGTCCACCACATTTGTGGATGAGTGTGAACTTCAACAATATCTCACGTGTATGGTTGTGTGTTGTGTGTCATGTTGTGTACTTACTGTCCAACTGCTTTGTGTCTGAACACAACAGAGATTATACTGTGCCTGCAGGGTTTGCATGGGATACTTTGCATACAGTTGTCAACATCCTTTCATACTGACCTAACACTGTAGTACCGTATAGTGTACTGGTTCAGTACTTTCACTGTGGTGGACAATATCCTGGGCTTTAGTCCTATCACTGCTTTAAATTTTCATAGTGAGCACAACAGACTGGTTAGGGGCCAGTTGTGCACATATGACCATGTTGCATTATGTTCAGATATGGACTACTTAAACCAGGCTTGTCCAACATTGGTAGTGTATTCCACAACATAGGTGGACATTGGCAAACACTAGCGATGTGCCCTAGGCCATTTCTAATGCTAGTCAGAGAGTGTGTTTGTCCTTCGACACACATTGTAACTGGAGTTTGCCATGACATATGTCATGGTTAGTATACTGTGCCTCCATCTACCCGTGACATAACAGTGATACCCAGGGTAAACCTACCATCTCCCATCCACTCATCAAGATTCCTCTTGAGGAGAGTCAATGAGTGACTCTCTGGCTAACCTGTACTGGGAGTTTACTCAAGAGTGGGGTGGCTTCTGTGTTATGGATCATTCAGTACAGCTTGTCCTATGTATGTCAGTGCTGGGGTTCAGGTCTCTCATGTGCATAGCTCACTGCCATTCAGATTGTACAAGGTGCAGCATGTTCATTGATTCCAGCTTGGACATGGCTTTATACATCAGGCACAGCTTGCCTCTGTGCGGGCAGTATGGCAGTGTGTGGAGCTGCAGTTTGTTTAATCAGGCAACACATGGCATCTGTTCAAGCTCTTTGATACTCCTGGTGAGGTACTTTTGGGGTCTTTCCAGTTGATGGAGGTGTCTGCTGAAGTACATCCCACAGGGGCCATTGTAGTCAATTGTGACGCTGATGAAGGATGACTGCAGAGCCACAATGACCTCCCCTGATCTAGATCTGACAACCTTCATGATTAGGTGGGTATATGGTATGTTTCTGTAACCACTACAGCCACATGCTTGTCCAATGCAAGATATCTATCAACTTGTGTCCCCAGGTCTCTTATTACATGTTAAGTACTTAATGGGTTAACACCTATGTGGTAATTGGTGGGCACTTACTGTATATCCACAGGGGTTTCTGCAATTAGCTTGCTGACATGGCTATGGCACCAATTGTCTGTTTCTATGTGGCCCTTTTGTGGGATGCTTGTGTCAGCTGGAGAGTCAGATATGGTGGCCAGTTTGTAGTCCTCTGCAAACTTGTTCAGACACAGTCCTTCCATGTTGGCCTGTACCTATGGGACATATATACCAAACAAGGGAGGTGCCAGGACCAAGCTTTGGGGGATGCCAGTTATATCTGGTTTGTAGTCTGACATGGCTGCAGCAATTCTGACCATGTCAGTTCTGTCCTTGGTCTGGTTTGCAACCCCTCTACTGACATAGGGGTTTATATTTAAGCTGGTGAGCTTATCTATAATGAACACGTGGGGTATTGTATGGAAGCCTTTTGCAAGGTCCAGCTAGGCTGTGTGGACCACATTCCCCTCATCAATGACCTTAATGACTGTTTCAAATGAGTCAAACATGTTTAAGGGGCAGGATCTGCACTTAAGAAAGCCACACTGGGTAGGGTCCAGTGTCAGTAGGTCCCCAATATCTTTATGTCTGAGGTACATGCTGATCCTTTCCATAGCTTTGCAGACCAAGCTTGTCAGGATTCTGGGGTGGTAGTTTGCAGTATCCATTCAGGCAACACCTTTGTGGAGAAGGACCACTGTTGTTGTACACTGCTCTTTGGGTACATATCCTGTGGTAAGGCTGACATTGAGCAGTAGTGTTATTTGGCATTCCATTCTTCTTGGAGTCCATGTTGGACTCAGTCCAGGACACCATCTCGTACCATTGATGCTGTGTGTTTTGCTTTGTAGATGCTGGCTGTTACCTCAGAATCTGCAATGTCAGGGGGCCAGCACTCTGCTGGGATAAATATTTTGCATTTTGGGGGGGGGGGGGTTTGCACTGCACCTGTCAGGTTGGATGTTGGCAATATGTGTGTGTGTTTGGTATGTTGTTTGTAATATTTGAGTGATTCAGAGCATATCTGTGAATTCCCAACAAGGTTCCCACCATCAGTTAAGAAAGCCTTGTGATTATCGTTAGTGTCCTGCACAATTTGTATCTTCATAGGTTCATAGGTTCATACTAGGCTATCCGCCCTAGGGCATTTATAAGCCTAGCCAGAGTGTTTGTGGCTTTCGCCACTCCTTGCTATGTGAATATTATGGCCATTTAGGATTTACTTTACTGTGTCTCTGTCTGGACATGACACAGTGAAGACCCCCAGTGTACATCTACAATCACCCATCCACTTGGCAAGATTCCTGTTGAAGAGAGTCAGTGAGGGGCTCTGCCTAACATGGAGTGGGTTCCGTTCCAGGGTGTAGGGAGCCTCTGGGTTATGTATCTATCCCTCTAGCACATCCTTTTTCATTATGTGTTGAGGTTGACATCTCTCACTCTCACAGCTCCGATGGATTTGGGTTTTCTGGGGTGGAGCATGTCCATTACTCCTGTGTTGGACATGGCCTTGTACAACAGGCATACAATGCCTCTGCGTAGGCAGTATGTGACTGCATACAGCTGGGGTGTCTACAGCCAGGCAGCATATGACATATATTTGAGACCCTTTATCCTCTTGGTGAGGTACCTTTGAGGTCTTTCTAACTGCTGCAGGTGTCGGGTAAGGTACATCCCAAATGAGGCATTGTACTAAATTATGGGTCTGATAAGAGAACAGTATAGGGGCACAATGACCTCTGTTGACGTAGATGTGAATCCTTTCATGATAAGGTGTCCAATATAGACAGTCTTCCTAGCCACGTTGGCAATGTGAGTGTCACATGACAGGTTACTGTCCACTTGTGTCCCTAGGTCCCTGATTAAACCTTCCATACATAATGGATTACCACCTTTGCGGTAATTTGTGAGTACCTTGTTTGGTATTTGGTGAGACATTCATACTGCCCAGTGTCTTCAGAACAGCTGAGTGGGGTTCCTGTGTGTGAGAGTGTGGTCTGTAGCATGCTACAGACTGTACAGCAGTTTTGCCTATGGTTAGTTGCACATGGGTGGTCTCCCATGCTTTGTGCATTGTCAGTTACCTGGACGTGTGGGTGTCTGTGCTGAATATGGATACTCCCCCTCCTTTTATGTTTTGGTCCAGGTTTTGGGGCCATAACGCATGATATGAGGTATAACCTGGTAGTGCTGGTGTGCTGTCAGGAGCCTTGCTGCAGGTTTCTGTCACTGCACGGACATCAATGTTCTCCATACTGGGGAGGGCCTCGGGAGCATGCATGTTGAGGTTTACACATTTGGCATTGGGCAGCATTACCCTTATGTTTCTTTCCACTTATGTTTTCTAGGGAGGTGGGTTAGTCTTTTCAGCCTTGCCTACAAAAGGCTCTATGGAGGTGGCAAGTACCTTATCCAATATCCAGACGCCCAGGGGTAACAGGTGCAAGCCATCCCTGGCACAGCAGCGTGGCTTGTCAAGCATGACATCCCAAGCAGACAGACATTGGATCCCCTTGGAATGACACCAGTAATTGTGCCACTTGTTAAAGCTGATCATTCTGTGTTTGTACTGTGGCATCATTCTTGGTGAGGGTAGGATGCTGCACACGGTCAGTGTCATACCGGCCTGGACTACATAATCAGAGAGGTCGTCTATGTCTCTTTTCATGTAGTCCGGGGAGGTACATCTCAGGTCATTCATGCCAGTATGGACAATGACTGCATCATATTTCTACTTGCTTTGGAGTGACCTGCGTACTTGTGTTATGTGGCGTATTGTAGCAGCCTACAGGCAGCTTACTGTACCCTTTCCCTTGTTCAGTCTGGTGAGCGGGACAGCAGTGTGTCTGACTATGGAGTCACCTATTACAACTGTATCAGGCATGTTGTTTCTCCTTCTGGCCTGTGACTGTTTGGCACACCAGCTTTGTGTACTATGTGTTGCATGTGCTGTGTTTGGAGGTAGTGGTTGCTTGGGTGTCTGCTTTGGGGGCCTCTGTTGATGTGGTGTGTTTGTAATTAGAGCCTCCGGGAATGTTTTTCTGTGTTTATGTCTTTGGTTTGCAGTTGTGATAGGTCTATGTGAGACTGGGTTTGTGGTGTGTGTGGTTACCTTCTCCTCCTGACTAGTTTTGACAGTAATGAGTTGAGAGAGCTCAGCCTCCGGTTTGGATAAATGGTTGCATCTCTCACATATATTTGTATTTCTTGGGGAGAGGTGAGGGTTGTCTGTGTACATGGGGCATGTGTAACATTGCCTCAAGATTCACAGATTCAACTTGTTGTAGCTGGCCTTAGTGGATTGTATGAGTGGACATATTTTATTGCCATACTACTGATCAGAGATTACTTCCCTTTTTATGTTTGCTCTATCATGTAGTAGCTTCCTCATTTTCTTGTATGGTTTGGTAATGGCTGGGGTCCACCATGCCAGATGCCTGCGTGTATGGCATTGTGTCTTGGTTTTATTTGGGATTGCATAATCCATGCATTCCTGGCAGTGTTCATGGAATGCCTGTATAACAGGTTCTGAGGTGTGGCCCATATTTTCCACCTGCACAGGGCCTTTAATGGATTCCACATCAGTTTGGAGGAGTGCAAGTGTTGCTTTACACATGTTTTTCACTGTGGTTTTCTGGCCAGGGACTGTGGTCAGGATGTGTATATCCGGTGTGATTACTCTATGGTCTGATCTTACCAGTGAGGGATACACTTCTCATCTTGCCATCCAGTACCCATGTTGCTGATTATCACATCCAATATGCTTACCCCTCTTGTGGGAGTGGTACGTTGTTCCTGGGTAGTTTGGTTTATGGATTCTAGGAACCTTTGTCCTACAGTGTTGGAGCTAGAATAATGCTCCCAGTGTATGTTTGGGTATTTTCAGTCACCCAATATAATGTGGTTTGGAGGGCTTGATATATTCATGTATTCCAACATAGGCCAAGTGCAGTTCCTGGTGTTAGGACGGTAGTCTGTAGCAGGCTATAAACTGGGAGGCAGTTTTAGCCACTGTTACTTGACCATGGCTAGTCCATGCTGCTTCTTGTTGTGGTACCAACATGGGGGTGTGGTTATCCTTGACAATTATTGCTAGTCACCCTCCTTTTGTAGCTTGTTCCATGTTTTAAGGCTGTACAGCACAGTATGAGGTGTAACCTGGTAGTGTTAGGGTGCTGTTGTGAGTCTTGACCCAGTTTTCTGTTACAGGACAGATATCAACATTTTCCATACTGGGGGAGTTTAGACTGCATGCATCTTGCTGTTTAGACTTCTGGCATTGGGTAGCATTACATCTAGGTTCTTATGGAGGTGGGTTTGTGTTTTGAGCCTTACCTATTCCAGGCACGCTGTGGGTAACAACAGCCTTTGCCAGTATCCATAAGGCCAGGACTGATAGGTGCACGCCACCCCTAGCAGATGGAGCATCATGTCATGCTCAGCATGTCATCCCAGGCTGGCACACATTGGATCCCCTTTGACTAACAGCAATACTTCAGCCAATTATTGCAATTGATCATCTCATCGTCATATTGTGGCATCATGCTTGGTGAGGGTAGGATGTTAGTCAGGGTCATCAAGTTTGCATATACTACATGGTGTTACATTGCTTAACACATGGCATTCATGCCTCAGGTGGTGCTGCAGGGCTGCCTCTGTCGGATGCACATACTACACTCCCTGTACATGTCTGAGAGCAGGTTATGTCATTTTAGGCATCCCTGTTATTATATGAGTGAGTCAGAGAGGGGTATCATTCCCAGGGTTCCTACTGAGCCAGTGTATGTGCTATGCATTGCCTCTTTGCCAAGGCCAGGGCATACTGGGCACGCCTCCTTCTGCCTACTGGGGCAGGCTCAGGTTGTTCCTCCTCCGAGTAACGCTCTGCCTATGATGGCCTTGGCAATGGTGGGGGGCTGTTTGGCCCGGCCCTATGCTGGTCCTGCTGCAGCTGTTTTCGCAAGATCATATTATGTAGCATAGCGCATACCATGACAATTTGGGAAAATGTAGTTGGTGAGTACTGCAAGGCTCCACCAGATGTGTCCAGACACCGGAACCGTGACTTGAGCAGCCCAAACACACGCTCTATTACATTACGTGTTTGTGCGTGTGCCTCATTATGGCGTTCCTGTTCAGGTGTGTGTGCGTTTCTGATGGGTGTCATCAGCCATGGCTCCAGTGCATAACCTGCATCCCCCACTAGGTGTCCAGGTGGGATGTCCCCATTGGCAAATGTCTGGTACAGCTGCGTCAAATGCCAGATATGGGAATCATGGTAGCTCCCAGGGCAGCCAGCACACACATTCATTATTATGCACTGGGCATCACACACGACCTGGCAGTTGATGGAGGGGAAGCCCTTGCGGTTTATGTAGGCCCTACCCCGCTCACCAGCTGGTGCTTTGATGCGTATGTGCATGCAGTCTATTGCACCCACTTCCTCAGGGTATTCCGCTATTTGCTGGAAGAGACGCATATTGCTGGCCAATACCTCACGGGCATTGGGGAAACATACATGATCACCGACATGTGCTGACATGGCATCCAGGAACTGGTGCAGTACCCTGGAGGCTGATGCCTGTGATATCCCCATCATATCACCAGTTGGTCTCTGGAAGGTACCTGTTGCTAGTATTCTTAGGCCAACACATACCTTGGTTTCCACTGGGATGGGTTCCCCTCTGTTGGTTCTGTGTGTGAGGCATGGCCTGCACAGCTCGACAATTTGCTGCAGGAGGTCTCTGTCCACTCTATAGCGCTCCACTATCTCCAGCTCATGTAACCCATGGTATGTGACCCTGACCCTGTACACTCTTCTCCATCTCTTCACTGTGGGTTGTCTGGCACCGTTTGCATTGTCACCACCCTCAGCAAGTCGCCTATGTCTCCTTATGACAGCTATGGCAGCCCATAGCATTTCTTCTCTGAGTTCAGCTTTTTCAGTTTTCACTTCTAATAGCTTACTCCTGTCTTGCAGTGTCTCTTGAGAGAAACATCCTGCACTGCTGTTTGCAGAGTTTTAAGTGCTGGGCTGGGCTACTATTCTGCCTGTGTAATTGCCTGCTTCTAATTGTTTTCACCTGCTAGCTCCAGCAGTATTCCCTGCTAGCTTCTTACTAATTCTGTTGCTTCCTTTTTCCTTTCTGTTTCCTCGGGGGGGCAACGCGCATACCAGCAGAAACATGCTCACAGTGGCTTACACGCGTGCACACATGCTTACACGGTTTAGAATCTACTTATTCGGGTTAAAACACGCGCACACCAGCGCAAACAGTCTTACAAGTCTGCCTACAGGCTCACACATGCTCAGTCTACCTTACACGCGCGCACACTGCCCTACTAGCGCCTCCTGGCGTGCACAAGTGCGCATGCACACCCAGCAAGAAACTTTGGTGTTGGCAACAGTGTACACCTTCCATTTCTTGACTTTCCCATGCTTATCTTGTGGCACTCCTCTTTCCATGATATGTGTCTGACATCTGTCATGTAACACTGACCTCCAATGAACTGCATTTCTTTCTGCCATTCCCCCCTGTGATGTCACCTATCTCCTACTCTGTTCCTCCCCCTTATGTAACTCTTACACTACTCAGAATGTGCTCATTTGCTATGTGACAGTGGGATTCAGTATCCTAACACTCATTTACATCAGATTGCCTACTAATGCTTAGTTACATGTCTTAGACTCAGCTTCCCCCCTTAGCAACCACTAAACGGTGGCCATGTTGTTTTTGGTCTGCTGGTCCCAGCATTGTACATCCATGTATTGCATAAAACCCACATTTGTGGGTTTATAACCTTCATTTTTATGTTTTATATAGCGCAGCCCATTTGCACCGGGCTGCGCTGCATTTAAACATCGTTGATCGCCGAAAAAAAAAAAAATATTTCTCATATTTGCATCGGGGTACCTTGCCAATGGCCACATATTTGGCCATTGGCATGCTGCCTGACACATATGCATCCTTTATTTGGAGCTGACATGGCTCCATTGTGTTATTTGCAGAAACGTACTCAGTTGTCAACTGAGTACATTTCTGCAGCTAACACGGCTCTTACACGGGCTGGTTTGGGCTTTGTGGATCGCTAATCTACCTCAATTGCATGCCTTTCGGCTGCAAGTGAGGTGATTAGCATATCCATGCCCAGTCCGTGTAAGAGACGTTTTAGCTGGTCTCTTACATGGAATTTCGGGCTGTTCCTGGATCGCGAGGGCTGCATGGAGTCTTACACTACTCTTAGACTCCGTGCAAGCCTTCGTGAATCCTGCCCTTTGTTAATTCACATCTAATTCCAGGCAACATTCTTATACCACCGGTCCTCTAGAACATTAGTTTGTGGGTACTGATCCCTTACAAAAAATACCATGCAATTAAATGTAATTTACTCCCATTCATTCTCAAGAATATTATCTCCAATCCCACTATTTCTTCAATAATATTCAGTACTTCTTCTATAGATGGTTTATTTTTTTACTTCCCTTTTCTTGGCATTGTTTTTTTTTTTGGCTGCCAAAATCATTAGACTTTCTAAGGCTTTTCTGTACCTTTTGATAGTTCTAGCCTTGGACTCCAACTTAGAAAAAATCATTGCTTTGTTAACTGAAAGTTTTTCCCCCAACATTTGTGTCAATACATTTGTATTGATTTTTAAACTTAATTAGTGGTGTATAACCCTTAAAAAAGAAAAAGAAAAAAAAATGTTTCCAGTATCCTCTGTCTTCCTCTTCCTCCAGCAACTGCTCTGCATCTGTGGTAAAATCCTGTGGAGTCTGCTCACAGTGGAAAATATTTACGTACACACTTCAAGCAACTGCACTAAACTGTCTGGATTTTATTGCATACTTAGAAGCCTTGCAGATTTTCTCCCATCTCTCCTTTGCAATCTGTTTATTTTGTTCTGCTAATCTCTCCTTAACTCCTCTGATTGATTCTTATAGTTATCATTTAATATTTTGTAAGCTTTGTTGATTATTCCCTTCTTAATAGCATTTCTTATGCTTGCTTTCGCTGTAAACGTTACCAAAGCTGGCATTTCATTCATTATCCCTCTCTCTTTTTCTCTTTGCTTGTACTCAGCTATCAGTCCTTGATAAGGTAAAGATTATCTAAAATACAACTCAAACAGTTTCTTCATACCATCAGACTCCATTATTTTCTATCCTTACTTATCTTCTCCCAGTTCCTTTGCTAGTTTTCTTGTTGTCAGAAATAATTGCTTAACAACACTACTCCTATCAGGGGTGTAGCCAGAAGTCTACATTTTGTACTCAGATATAATGTTGGTGCCCCCACCACTCACCTATCATTTTAAAAATGTACTTAACCCTGAAAATGCTACCCACAGACAGATAGGAAAGAGGCATTTTGTTTCCAACAGTTGTCATTTGTACTCCTAAAAATGATTTTTAGAAGTGTATTTATTTGATTAGACAGTTTCAAACATTTTGTGATTTTTGGAGTTTTCAAGAGATGCTCAGAAAAAAAGTACTCATTTGAGTATAGTGAGTATGCCTAGCTAGACCCTTGTCTCCTATACTTGTGTATATTATCTTTGTGTTCATGTAAAATTACATCTCACATAAATACAATTTTGTCAAAATAAATTCTACATAAATACAGTATTATCTTTGCATAGGCCTAGAAATGTAAGCATATTAAATCAGGCCTATATCTTTATCTCATATTTCACATTTTTACATGCAGTTTCAGTAAGCGCGGTTTCAATGAAAATTATTGTTTCAGTGAATGATCTCAAGTCAAAACACTGATAAGGATGAAATTAACTAAAATAATGTGCTGCACATTTTGCTGTGTGCCAAAGAGAAGATACAAAAACAGACAGATCAGACCTGCAATAATTCTTATTTAGAAGATACAAGACTTGGGAACAGAGGTTAAGGAGGCATGTAGAACTTGTTGGAAATTTACAAGGATTTAGTATTAAGAGAGATCATTTCAACACAGACGTCGGTTCAAATGTCCAGCAGTTCAGATATTTGGAAGTCAGTTCAAAAGTCCAGAAACTAAAGGAAATAGTCAGTTTCTCTTTAGTTCTGCCATTACAGAGGAAAAGAACAGTTCTGAGTTCAGAGATACAAAAGGACAGTCTAATTTAATATTTGGAGCTACAGAAGTCTGAGTATTCAGTTTGCAATCTCCAGCTTCAAAACTTCAGTTTGGTTCAGTTCAACAGCACTGTCATTTGAGAGTTTTAGTAAATAAAACTTGTTGGATTTTATTGGATTACTTATCATTTTCAGTTATATGACTATATTTCAGTAATATATGACTTGTTTGGATCTTATTGGATTACTTAGTTCCAATTATGTGACTACATCTTTACTGCATGCTGCTACTTTTACTGCATAATAAACCACCTTTATCAAACCTTCATGGAACTGAGACTTTTATTCTGAAAGGTACAAGATGGTCTGTCACTTGTTCAGTACAGCTCTGAGTATTAAAGATGCAAACATCTGGTTCATATTTATCAGTGGTGACTCAAAGTGGCTGGAGGGGACAATAATGATGGTTAAAGTGAGTCCTAAAACCCCACAGCAATTAAATTCATTTATTTTTCCATTGGCTAAATGCAACTGTTCCTTGTCTTCCTTCATAAGATTCCCTTATTTATTTTGTAGCAACATAACATTTGCCAGCTCTTCGAAATAGTTCATGTTATCACTTTCCCCATCTTTTTCTTACTTTTTCACTATATTTCTAAAATCCAGTTTCATTTTCTTCCAGGTACTGGCTATCCCTTCTGGAGTAGTTTCTGTCTTCTCTAAAATATCACAATTTCACCCAGTCCCTATTTTTTTTTCAGTTAATATGTAGGAAAATGACAATGTATATCTTTTATTTTGCTTTTCAGTATCCTTAACCTAGTCATTAAGAACACATGATCTTACAGTTATTGGGTGAGTGGCAAGTCTCAAACCATTCAATCAAATAAACATGCTCCTATGATATGGAATTTCTATCCAGTATGGCACAATTGCTATACCTTGAGAAACAGTATATGAATTCTATCTAGAGAGATCCCCCATACCAAGTACATTCATATATTTGTTTGGAAATCTCCCTTCTCTATTACTCATCTCTCCTTCTGGCCCTTTGACACCTACTTGTTATTAGTAATTGTGTTCCAGTCACCACCAAAAATAAAATACCTTATTGAAAGCTTAATATTCTTCCTTAAATTCTCCAGAGCTCTAACAATTCTGTTTTAGGGAGAATATAAATACATGTCAAAGTAATAATCTTTTCCATGCAATAGCATGTTATCACTACAAATCTTACATAATTGCCTTTTTTATTTTCCCCTAGCACTGTTGATGTTTTTTTCCCCTATCAGTTCTGTTACTCTTGTTTTTCCTTTGCCACTGATATGCTGCTGAATAGTCTTATTGAAGTCCCTTCTCTATTAACTTAACATGTTTATTTATATTTGGAAGCATTTCTTGTAACATTACTATTTGCACCCTACAGTTCCTTATGTGCATCAGCATATGCTTGCATGCTCTGTTTCTTATCTAATCCAGTAAGGCCATTCACAATCCATGCAAGTATTTTAATGCAGACATTACAGTAAGTAGATCTCGCATAGACATTTTGTCATATGGTGGGCAAGTCTTCAACGTAGCAGCTCTTTGTAACTTCATGTTACATTTTCCAAGCAAAATGTCACTGCAGCCCCTATACATAAAGATTGACCTTATGAGGATCACTGCAATGGATGTTCTTCACACCAAAGCTGCAAGAACAAGCCGTGCCATTTGAGTACAAACTATACAAGCAATTATGTCACTGCATTGGACTGAAATGGGAGGGCAACATGGCATAGTGGCTACACAGAATTGGGGATGCCAAAACATTCTCAGAACCAACCTCAGAACTATTAGTCTGTCCAAACATGTTGGCAGTAATGACCCTTTAGCATTTATAACAAAAGAACTGTGTGCTCTTATATCATTTGATAATGCCCCAGTCATAGACCATTTTCACTGGATCACTCTGAGGACAGCTCAAGCAATTTATCTCATCACTTCATAATGTGATCTGTAGATTACAGTGATCATGAGGGCATCATGAATAGGCCTGGCAGTTGAGCTCCAATCTGTGTTTGCCAGGTCATCAGATTAATATCACTCTGGATTACAGTGTTTCACAGAGTGCCAGCAGGAAGGCTCTGCTCCATTTCCCATGCCTCACAGGAAACTCAGCTATGAAGTGCAACGCAGGCTTCGAAGCATCTCCCCTTTAACACTCCAACTGCATGCATTTTTAAGAAGCCAAGGGCTCAGACTACTTCAAACATACGTGGAAACTTTGAAGACCACTGATATCACAAATCTTCGTAGTAAGCAAAGGAGCAGATTAGTTTGTCCTGATCCCCCTTCAATAAAACACTTCACACCAAATGGCATTTGAACACCTTTATTAACTTCAAATAACATAACTTTATTGCATCATTTTAATTTGTTAATCACAACATGAACATCCTTGTAACCACAACATAAACATTCTTGTAACCATACATCAGGGAAGAGTATCACTGCTCACTTTGCCCAAATAAGAAGTGTCCTCAGCACTGCTCACTTATTCTTACTAATCAAAGCAGCATCCTACCACTTGCTTCCATCTCCCAAACTGCTTGCATCAACACCCAATACCAAGAAGCGGAATAGAAGAAGGACAAACCTGCCCCTCTTTTCCATCCACCAGCCTGACTCAGGCTGTTCCCCCCCTTACTGGAGGACTTTCATTACCCCCCCCAAAAGTAAATGTAAATATACATTAAAAAGATCCAAACCAAACTCATTTAGGTGCACTCCATCATCTCTAAACCAAACTGGGTCCCTGTCATCAAAGTCCCTATGTTCGGTCATCTACATACCCAAAGCAACCAGCTGCCTTGACAATCTACAATTAATAAACTGCCAAGCCTGCTCTAATGCCATAAAACTAGCAGCATTCCTCCAACCTACCCACAGTACTATTTCAGACCACACAGTGCACATACCTGTATATAACTTTGTCACGTCAATGTAACCAAATCCTCTCTTATTCTATAAGCTGACTGCTTCTTAGGAATTATTCCAAAGTCATTACCTGCCAAATGTACCACCAATACTCAAAGAAGCCCCATCTGTGACTGTATAGATGCAAACTCATCCATGAGTTGATTCTACCTAAGGCCTGCAATACCATGCAAAATGACTCTTCAACAGAAGCGATACAAACCCAATTGATTGCCAGCCATCCTAACAGCAGCTCTGTTTGCCGCCCAATGAATATACAAATAACCCAGGATGACAATCTCCTTTCCTAGGGAAAAAAAAAAACAATACATATATATATATATATATATATATATATATATATATATATATATATATATATATATATATATATATATATATATGGGTCTACTTCATTTGATCGAAAGACCATTTGAGCTAAACCCATTTGATTGAAAGTTCATTTGATCAAAAACCAGTATTCAAGGCAAGTAACAGGGATTTATCCCCCTCCCCAATGTCGTGCGACCCTGGAGTTGGTATATATAGTTAGGGGGGTTTGGGGGTGCAGCCCCTTACATTGGGGGGTGTGGGTGCGGCAAAGCCCTCCACCCATTTTCATTTAAAATCTGTACTTTTTGTTTTATTTTCTTCTTTTAAAGGAAACTAGGTGGAGGGCTTTGCCCCCACACCCCCCATGTGGGGGGGCTGCACCCCCACACCCCCCATGTGGGGGGGCTGCACCCCCACACCCCCTAACTATATATACCAACTCCAGGGTCACACGACATTGGGGAGGGGGACAAATTCCAGTTTTATGCCTTGATCACTGGTTTTCGATCAAATCAACTTTCGAGCAAATGGGTTTAGGTCAAATGGTCTTTTGATTTCAGTGTACTCTACCACCAAAACAAATGTGACATCCCTCCAGACTAATTACCCTAACAGTTCTGACACCCTGAATGCTCCAAAAATATATCCATAAGCCCAAGGTCATCTACAAAGTATAATCCACTGAATCACCAACCACTAAAGCTAAGCCCATCAATAAAACTTTCAAAACCTGTGTTGTCAAAGGCCATCACATATATTCACACAGGCCACTCTACCCCATCTTCTCAACATACGACTAGCTGTTTAGGACTTAATAAAATCATACAGCCCAGCCAACCCTGCAAATATACTCATCACAGTCAAGTCCACTTTGACTGACTGCATTGCCTTACCTTGCATCCAACCCCTAGCCAAATATCGCAATGATATTTCTTCTGACCAAACTCTCTCTCCTTCAGGCAACTGTAAAATAAATTTATAAAAATCATATAACTACCTACCATATGCTTTCCTGGTAGATGCTGTCCAAAACTCTTGCACCAACCATTTGGTTACCTCAGCTCACCATGCCATACATCGTCTTGCAACATCCGCAGCTCTTCTGCTGCCCCTGGAACCAACCACTGAGACCTGGAAAACTAAAATTGAGACAAACTGTCAACAATCCCATTCCTAGCCCCTGCCACGTACACACCTGTGAAAGAAAAATTAATTAACAAACTCTGTAAAACCAACTTACATTATACTAACAACAACAATTCAGACATTGCAGTCTTCACCTGCAAATTTGCTCCACTGCAATATTGTCCAAATAAAAAATAACCCTCTTTTCCCTCAACCGCTCCTGCCAAACCAAAGACGCAGCCCAAATTGGCATCAGCACCAAAAAGGTAACATCCTTCTTCCACTCCTCCTTCCAATCTGCCAGTCAATGAGCTGCAAACCAGTCCCCTCCAAAAAATGCACCCATTCCAATAGATCCCAGTACATCTGTAGACAATTTCAATTCCCCTTGTTCAACCCAATCTGTCTGTCATTAGGAGACACCATTAAACTGCTGCAAGAAGGACACCCAGAGTGCTAAATCTGTCTGCACCAACTTACCGATTCTTATCCAATGATGTTTACTTCTCCCCTTTTCAACAAAAGATCCACTGACCTACAGAAAGTAATTCCCAGATGAACTGCTCGACATGCAAAATTCAGAAGCCCTAATAGCTCCATAACATCCTTAATCTGCACCTTATCTTTTCACATCCCCCATACAATCTTTTCCTTCAAACATGCTATCTTGTCTGTTTGTAAACAAAACAACCCATGCTCCACATCCACTAGTAAACCCCAAAAAAATGCCCTAGCTTGGCCTTCCAGCTTCTGCCTAGCCAAAGGAAGCCCCAGCTCCTCACACATCCCCAAAATCTCTCGTATACCTTCCGGTTTTCTCTCAAGCCCCTCTCCTACTATCAAGAAATCATCTAAGTAATGCACCACCCTTTGAGTGCCCATCCACTGCTGCCAAACCCAATGCAGTACAGTGCTAAACCTCTCAAAAGTAGCACAGGATACCAAGCATCCCATTGGCATAGCCTTATCAAAGTAAAACTTGCTCCCAATCACCATACCTAACATCTGCCACTCTTCCTGTCGTACCAGCAAAAGTCAAAATGCAGATTCAACATCCACTTTCACCAACCATGGATCCTTAAATCCCAAAATCACCTTCATGTTATCATACAAAGACGCATAACTGACCTTGGCATCTTCCACTGAAAATTGTTAATGGAGCTCCCTTCAGGGTAAGATAAATAGTTAATCAACCAAAATTCACTGTCCAACTTCGTAGGAACCAGACCCAATGGCAATATCTTAAAAGTGTAAAAGGGGAGCTGTCAGTAGGGCCCAATAACCTACCTGCCCTCCGTTCCTTCTCCACCAAACCATCCAAGATATCTTCCTTCCTTCAGACTGATCACAAATTCTTACAGACTAGTCCAGCCCCCACTACCCTTGATTTAATAGAAAACCCCTGCACATCCATCAATTAATTCTTCCCTAAGTGACAAATCAGGAAATTGATGGAGCATATTCTGCAATATGTGCTCCTTAATGGGAAAATGAGTCACCTGGTTTTCCTCCTGCCCCTCAAAAAGACATTTCCCCCTGATGCCAATGAAAATTCCCTCTACCTTGAAAACATTGAAATCCCTGGAAGATGGTAACCCACCCAAATTGGCCAAAAACAAAGATGGAGTGACTGCATGTCCTTCCCGCCAGCCACACTGCACTGCACTGCTGGATGTGTTCCCATACACTTTGAACAAGTATGAGATAACTAGCATTAAAGGCCCAACACACCCCACCCCTCCCCCTCAACTTACCACCTCTGCTAACAGCACCAACGCTATCCATCATGGTGGCTAGCATATGTCAGGGTGCCTAACTTCCCAATGCTGTGATTGAGCAACTGCTTTTTGCTTATGAAACCTCTGATTATACCATAACCAAGTGCTGTCTGCCCATAGCTGTTGAGCCTCTCAAATCATAAGAAAATATTCAGGAGAAGGAGAGATAAGGCACTATCTTTCTCCAACCAAACCTCCATGTAGTATAGAAATCCTAACACCAATTCTCCTATGTTTTTGTCCACAACCTATCTACTCTCCCCCTATCCAATGTTGCTAAGGCCACCACAAGATCTTTGCTATTTGCAGTTTCCATCTCTAGCTGAAACCCATCCACATCAATTAACTCAAAGACATCATGGTACTTCCCTTTCCAGATCTTCTCCTTAACCAAAACCGGTATGTGAAGGGTCAAAAGGACTGCCCCACTCACTTGCCCCAGGGCCTGTGTAGCTAACCAATCCCCTGGCTGAATTGCAAAATCCAAACCCACCTCATGTAGCTGGGAATCCATCCCAACCATCAATGGTGCCAAACTCCCCATAGGTAAGCCTAAGTTACCTGCCCCCATACATGTCTAATCCTGAATCTGCTCCCCATCACCAAGCCTTTGGTAACCTTCCATGCTGCCTGCTGCTCCACCAGACTTCTGATGAGACCCATCCCCATATATCCCCAAACTGCTCCCAAACCACCCTAAGTCTGACATGCCTACATGAATTCCCAACCCCATAACATTGCCTGCTGCTGTATCCTGCAATGCTGCAGTAGCTGGAGTATCCACTGTGACAGCATCTCTTGACTGCTGTGCCTGCTTCCCTCGGGCCACCACCTTGGTCTGTGCCACCTGCCTCCTCCTTTTCCATCTGGACTCACATGGTTTTTCAGTTGCTGTAATTCCACTGCTTGGTAAATCCCAGAACATCTCATCTGCCTGTGTCCGATGGCCTCCCATCTCTGCCGCAAATTCTGCACCTCAGCCATCTTTAGAGAAACAGAAACAAAAAAAAAAAAAAAAGAAGAAAAACACACATTAGAAGCCTAAAATAGTGTGCAGTTATGTATTAATCCCCCTCAAATTCAAACCTCACACCATAGCCTCTACAATAAACTTTAACCTCCACATTATCTGCATTACTCCTTAAAACAAATCACCACTTCCCATGCTTCCCCCTCTGCACCACCTGCAAGGGACTCCAAGTGTGGCCAAAGACCACCTTAACAGCAAAGGAGCCCAGCCATTGCTCTTATTATTATTCCTCTTTTTTGTTTGTTTTTTTTCTCAACCTGCCATTTCAAAACGAAGAACACATAATGTGGAGCAAATGGGAAAAATGTGTAAATCTACTAACCCCAATTCCACAAGGAAGCTCACAGCCTGGTCAAGATGTACTAAAAGTGACCCGAGTAATTATTGCAAATTATTACAAGCCTCGCTAATAACCTGAGGACAAAATTAAACCCTGTCCTTTGTACTTGTGAGGTTCAGACTTTAACCATTCTGCTAACCCTCCCTCCAAGATGATTAAGACCCACAATAAGGAAATGCGAGGTTGTGTCGCTCTCAGGAAATGTAATACCTCCCTACCTCATTAAACAGGCAGCCTGCAGCTTACTTATTCTTCCAGGTTTCTAAGTTGCTAGGGTGGAGTTATTCATTCTTTCTGGGTGGAAGAAGGCTCCTTGTAATGAGGTACATTTGAGAGGCATGTCTCTTATGCCTCATTGGTGTGTTACTCCCTTCCCTTTTGTTTCTTTTGATTTTTTATTTTCTAACTTCCCTTGACTGGCAGCACACATACCCCCCTTCCGTTGACCCTGCTACTTGCATGTGCAGCCAATGGCAGTTCTCACATGCTCTTCATAACAGAAAGGCAGCTTGACATCTCCTACGACCATTGACTATGCAATGTGCATGCACAGCCAATGGTCATTACCCACAGGCATTTCACAGCCTGTGAACATGCCACTATCTACACCAGTGAACTGTTATGACCCACTACCCCACTAATGCCATACCCAGTGCTTACTCCCAATCCCTACCTGACTGCTGCCCCAAATCCAATGACACCAATGCTACCCACAAACTGATTCAGAGGAAAGGAAAGGCCTGCACTCTGTCACCACTCTCGCAAACCAAGCAGATTAATTAAATGGCCTGCCATGTAAAACCACTCTGGGGTACCCATCAAAAACAGTGAACCAGCAACGATCAACACGCATGACCATTAGAGCAAGGAAGAGGATCCCACGCAGCTCCAAAGGCAATAATATCAGCAAACACCAAAAATTAAACATATGACAACATATGTGAGGGCAATATCTATACTAACATAACCATAACAAGTGACTTGTTAACTGCAAGAAACTAAAATCTCCCATTCTGCCACACTCTCCTTCACTACCAATTATCATTAAACACAACAATATCACACAATTGCCACCAGCAAGAAAAAAAAATCACCAGCGACCACCATACCCTACCATCAACCAAAGGCCTACCTGATCTCTGGAATACCTACAGGTTGTCTCCGATGTAGCACTTGCTTTAGCAAGATCACTCTTAAATCTGATTCACTTCCCAGTTACACTCACATAAAAACTTCTAAGCCCCACCCTACACCTACCTCACTTCCTCCAGACCATACCTCTCAACCTGTTAGTGCAAGAAATCTGGACAAAAAATAGGGACATATTTTAAATATTTCTCTAATAAATTTAGGAAATTGCTAGAGTAACAGACTTTGTTTTAACATATACTTTCTGAAAGATCTGAAGTCTGAAACTGAAATGTATGTCATTATTTAGTGACTTTAATCTTCAGATCACTCCAGTGATTTGCCAGAAAATCACAAATTTTATGAGGAACAGACCAAAAATATGAGGCAAAAATATGGACATTCTGCGAAAATCTGGACAGTTGAGATATGCTTCAGACTTTCCGCATACCAAATAAACACTTCACCTCCCAAAGTCTACCCAAACCTACTGTTGCTTACTAGTCTTATCATCCCTCCCCCAACCAAAGCCTCCCCCCTTTTAGCTCCATCTAATCCCTGAACACTGAAGATGTCCCTGGACAAACTGGTTTGTTCCCAAACCTCATTTCTTCTTTCCCTGCTAAGTCACCTTCCAACAGAAGGGAAAGGAGGTGGGTTTACTTAACAGACAGAAGATGAAAAGTTCCCTTGTATGACTGCTCATAAACTATGGCTATTTATCACTGATATTAAGATACGTAACTACTGCAATCCATTGTTGGAGGTAGAGGATACTCAAGAGAGTGAGAAATACTCCATGGAGCTTATGGCAGCAGAAATTTTATCTGAAGAGATAGACTCAGTGAAAGTTTGAGGCATGACAAGGAACAGCTGTTACTAGTGTTACTCTATTTTCCCATTAACTGACTAATCATAGCCATTTTTTCTCACAAACATTATCAATGAAAACATAAAATGTTCATGTACTCAGAAAACATTTGACTAGTCACCTCATTTAATAACAGAATAGATAAGCTAATTTGTGTCATTTTACTACTGAGCCGCATGGAATATCTCTTTCTGGCAATATTGTCCTTTACAGTGGAAAAACACAATTCAGAGACACTTCCATGCAGCTGATATCTTTATAAAAGAACAATGTGGCATGTAGGTTATAGAATGTAAGGTTGCGTGTAATTTAAATTGTACAAAGGATGTTTAGGCTCAGCCTGTATGCTAATTCTCTTCTGTAAACTTAAAAAGTATTTTGCTTGTGTATTTCATAAGCTAACTCCTTGTTGTTTGAATTATGAATATTGCTACAATTTTAATGGTATATTGACGGTCATGCCACTGTACAGGTATCTGGGCATCCTGAAAGAGGTTCATAACAACACTAGGTGACATTTTGTCTCTCACTGCATGCCAGACTATCTTGCATGCCTTCTGATTTTGAGTCTATTTCTTTAGTTTTTGTCACTTAGACTTTCTGTGGGTTGTCTAGCTATCAGAAGGCAAGTCAGGTCCATTTACTGTTGAGTAGTAAGAAAGGGGAATGTCAGATTTTATTAGTCAACACTTGCCTGACTTGCTGGAAGCTTCACAATGAAAGATGGAAAGAGGAAGAGTTAAGAACAGGTTAAATCGGTGAAGTTAGTTTCATTAAGTAGAAAAATGTTCGAACATTGTTCAGTGAGACTAACTTCAGCAACGGTGGAGTTTGCTTTTTTCTCCACTGTTGTACGACCTTGGAGTTGGTTTATATAAGTTCTGGAGTGTGAAGAGTATCTCCTTACATCAGGGGTGTGGGGATGCTTGCCTTCTGGAAAATAAAAAAAATGTTTTTTAATGTTCATTGCAAGTAGTTTTGGTGAGAAGTTTTTGAGCCTTGTAACATTGCTGAAACTACCTTTGTCAACATGCTTTTAAAGAGTTTTACTGAATACATAATTGAAACAATTTTAGCATTTTTATTCTCTAATATTTCAGCAGGCTGGAGTGCCTACTCTTTGTAGTCTCCTGGCCTCACAGTCTTGTTAATTTTACAGAAATTAAATTAGGTTACAATGTCCAGTTTATGATTGTGAATAACTGATTTGTTTTCATTTCTATTTGTACCCCCTTCTCTTTTTTTTAACGAGTGCATTCTCTGCTAGCGTTTTGTTTTATAATAATGTTGATTATTGCTAACACTGTCACTATCAAATTTTCACATTCTTGATATGTATGCTGTGAGGAACATTTTCAACACACTAGAGATTTACAAAGTGACTGAATTCATATAAACATTATTACTGGAATGTAAAAGGGGCACCTGCAGCACTTAAGCTGAATGCAGTCTTAAGACCAATTCAGAAATGTAATAAAAAAGTGGTATTGTTGCAAGAAACCAAAAATTAAAAAAAAAAAGTCCATATATTTTATCTAAATGCTGGACTACCCTTTCACCAGTTGCTCCACACCTGCTACAAGAAGAGTTACAGTCTTATATGTACCTCCTTAGAGTGGACATTTCTTAACATAAAAAGTGATACAGAGGTGCAGTGGATTAAGGTTTTGATGCAAATGTGCTGTGGTAAGATTTTATAAGCTACGTTTTATGGACTAAAAAAATGATACCAGACCAATCAAAACTGGTCTGATCCTGCAGCTGTGCTGAATGCTGATGAAGCATTTCAAGATGGAAGGCATATGCTAATTAACTCTCTGCTGTCTTCCTGGAACTGCCTCTAGAAAGGCATCCACAAGCAAGCAATAATGCATGACAGGGTGTGTGTTAATGTGTGATTAATGCCCGCCCAGGGGTGTTATGAGGTTCAATGCCATACACGGAGGTCTCTATACCTCTGGAAGGGCGTTAATTACACATTAGCACACACCCTGGAGAGCATTGTTGTGCTTAGAGAATGGGCTGTCTGTAAAATTGTTGTGTTTTACTTAGTTATGTATTTTTTAAGTACTATTTTATTTTTTTAATATATTTTTGATGTAAAATATTTCCTCTGCCTAATGTTGCATACTTGGTGTAGCATATGTTAATGGTTTTGGAGGAATCATTTTACATCCAAAATATATTAAAAAAAAATAATACTTAAAAATCCATAAGTAAGTAAAACACAATAATTTTACAGAGACGTCATTCTCTAATCGCTGGCAGAGATCATTCTGTTTTCACTCTCTCACACATGCTGATCATTGGATTGCTTTCGTACTTCACTCACTCACTTGCTCTCGTGCGCACACACAAACACACACACGCACACACACACACACACACACACACACACACACACACACACACACACACACACACACACACACTCTCTCTGCTTTCATGCACACATTCGCTGAGACATGCAGACAGAAATACACACATTTCTGTTTCACTCGATCGATCTCTCTCTCTTTCTTACACTCATACATGCATACACCCTCACACACATGCTTTATTTTAATTTTTTTCTTTTTTTTATTTTACACTCGCTAAACAGCAAAAGCACTGCTTAGCAAGTGTAAAATAACAGCTTGCTCATTCTCAATTTCACTGACATGCATGCATACACTCACACACAGATATAAACACACACACTTTTTTTGTTGTCTTCTTTTTGTTTACATTTTACTCTCACTAAACAGCAAAATCACTTTTACCAAGCATAAAATAATGGCAGCCATTTTGTTTTCTCAATCTGAGCTCCATGGCAGCTTGGTATACTGTTGTAAAGCAGCAGACTCGTTTTTCGGTGGGAATTACTTGTACATTAATACTCTTCTGGAGAATGCTCCTTCTCCAATCAGGGTGCTGATGTACAGTTTGCCCATTCTCCAAGTTCACGTAGATCAGCATATCTGTCCCCACTGCATTGTGGTATTGGCTGTGTTCAGCTGCCTACCATGAACATGGTGGGGGAACCAGTAAACCACCAGAGATTACTCTTAAAGTGCAGCAATACCAGGAGTAGCAGCAGTGCAGAGATTGGGGCTGGAGAGAACCAGTAGACTGCCAGGAATTTCTCTCAAAGTGCCAGAATGGCACCAATGGCAATATAGGGTTTGGGGTGGGGGGAATGCACTAGACCACCAGGGAATTTCTTTTAAAGTGCTGTAATGGCACCAATAGCACTGTGAGAATTAGGCTGGGGATGCATTAGACCACCAGGAATTTCTCTTAAAATGCCATAACAGCACTGGCAGCACAACAGGGATTGGGGGTGGGGTGAACCACTAGACAACAGAGAATACTCTTAAAGTTCTGCACTAACATCAAAAGCAGTATAGGGATTGGGGGTGGGGAGATATAGCAACAAGGGCATAACAGTTAAGCACCATAATGGCACTTCAACTAATACAGGGGGTAGGGAAAAAGGGAGGGCAGACAGGTTAGAGACAGGTACAGACAATGTGGTGTGTGTGTGTGTGTGTGTGTGTGTGTGTGTGTGTGTGTGTGTGTGTGTGTGTGTGTGTGGGGGGGGTAACAGGTGAAAAGAATGCCTTTGCCTACACTAGCAGCTGTTTACTACCATGAAATGCATATCAGCAATGCTTGCACATCATGGTAGTAAATGTGATTTGAGAGAGAAATACAAATTAGCTGATAATGAATTCTTATCTCATCATGGCTAAAATGTCTTCTATAGTAGATGGGGATGTCATAGGAGAAAGGCCTTAGGATTCCCTGGGTGGGTCTTTAAAATGAATGTTTTTAGTCATAAAGTTAAAAGTTAGAACATGTTTTACGTCATGTATGTTGACTTATTTTTATACTTTTTGAGTAAGGTATAGAAGCTGATATCTTAGTAATAACTCACAACTGCATGTGGGTAATGCTGGATTTATGGTTTACTATCATATACTCAACACAGAGGTGGTCGTCTAGTTGAGAGATTTCCACATTATGAAAGATGGAATGTCAAAAACCGAAATTACCGATTGCCCAAACTTGCCCCCTTCTGGAGCCATGATAGCACTTTTTTCTGGGTGTAGAGCGGTAGGGAATTTTTGGGTTTGGGGTTTGTGTTGCATATGTTGGTATTCTGTATGTCGACTTTTGCAGAAAGGTTAATGGCATTGGTTGAATCGAGAAAAAAGCACAATCCACAACGTTGTAAATATTTTTAAAGATTCAGTTATGCCTACATCTAATCATTGTAAAAGAACAAGTACGTTTATACCCTTAAGTGATCCTGTTGTGACTGTTTTTAATGATTCATGTAAAAAGAAGATCTGTGAGTTATATGGTAAGAATTCTTTTTAACAAACTGTACAATCTAACAAATAAAGAGTTTAATGCCCTTAGAGCTTTGCAAAATAATAAGGACATAATAATTAAAGAAGCAGATAAGGCTGGTAGTCTTGTACTGATGAATGTATGTGATTATCTAGATGCAGTGCATGATTTAGTTTCAGATACACAGACTTTTAAAGTGATTAATGAGAAAGATGTTAATGAGATTGTTAGTAAAATTAAAGTGCATTTATGATTACAGTTGATGAGTGATGTCGATATAGATGCTTTCAATTTTTTTACTGTACCTTGTCCAACTATCCCGCTATTATATGGTCTGCCAAAAATACATACATCTCCCACTAAGCCACTAATGATACCTATTGTCTCTGGGAGAGGATGGGCAACAGAGCCCTTATTGGTGTATTTACAAAACGTGTTGAAAGTATATTTGAAGTATGTGCCTAGTTATATTAAGAATACTGGGGATTTTGTAACAACGTTAGATGGCTGGTATAATGGTGTTACAGTTAGATGATTTTTATTAGTGACTCTAGACATAAAATCACTTTTCACCATTATCCCTAACAACTATGGGATTGAACGAATGAGAGAAATTCTTTGTGAACATGGTGAGTATTCAACCAGACAGGTTGAAACCCTCTGTGAGCTCCTAGAGTTGGCATTGGAAAACATTTTTATTTTTAATAAGCAAATATATCATCAGATATCAGGAGTAGCAATGGGTACTGCGACAACGAATACTTACTCAAACTTAACTTTAAGTAAGTGGGAAGAGATTAATGTGCTTGGTAAGAATAATATGTATGCCCCCGCCATTCTATTTTATAAACATTTTGTGGACGACATTTTTTAATTTGGCAGGGTACCCGGGAGGAATTGGATGATTTTTTTGCTTATTTGAACCAAACTGTTGATTTTTTGAAGTTTGAAATGAAATATTCAGAAACAGAAATACATTTTTTAGATGGTAAATTACAACTAACAGATTCTGGACTAGATACTTGCATACATACGAAAGATGTACATGCGAATAAATAACTCCATAAGAAGAGTATGCATGCTAGGCATACTTTTAAGGGCATTACTAAAAGTCAATACCTACGAGCAAGTAGGCTAAATACTAGGTCTGATATTTGTGAGAAATAGATGGAGGAGATGACAGATGAATTTCTGAAGAGAGGTTATAACTCTAGGGAGTTGGAATTAATGAGGTTTGGAACAGACCCTTTTGTCCTGGGTCATCTTCAATGTGGTGCTAGATATATAGGTTAGAAGGAATTAAAAGGATAAGGGTAGGACAGGGTTAATTGGGAGGGAGGGATGTTAGGAGGAAATGAGGTAAGGACAGGGAGGGGATTAGAGGGTTTTGGCAAGTGTAGTTGAGGTAGGAGTCACATTTTGGCGTGAACTTGCTACAGAGCAGGATTACGTCCGAGATGACCGGTAGGTGCTCTGGTGATCAGGTAGGAGTTGAGGTTGATGGTGATGTGGAGAATTTGGCAGGTTTGAGGTGAGTAGGGTAATAATGTATGAAAAGAAAACAAATGGTGTAGGTGAGAATTGGTACTTTGGGGTATTATGCTTGCTGCAGTTAATTGACAAGGGGGGTTGTTGGTTTGGCTACGTGCCGTGCAGGCTTGAAATGAGGTAGACATGAATGTTTTGGTATGTGAGCTTCAGGGAGAGTGCAGTGGGCTCTGTGGGGGGGGGGGGGGCACTAGTGTCAGAGATTAAATAGGTGCTTGGTACTTTAAATATTTCCCTTTCCTGCCTTTACCACCAAAAAAAAAATAAATAAATAAAAAAAAAGAGGAAGAGGATCCTGTTTTCACTATTGGGAGTTGCGGACAGGATCTTCATGGACGTGCCTTGCTGCTGTTTCGTTGGTTTTGCGGGTTTTTTCTTGGTGCTTTGGTTGCTTGCCTGGGTGGTTTGGTGTTTCGCAGGCTTTCCTTGTGTCTGCTTGGTACCTGGTGATGGCGGGTTTCGTGGGTATGGTTCCCTCGGAGCATGCACGGTGGAGTCCAGTGCTAGCTAAAAAATGTAAGGTATGGAAGCTGACTGTGGCCGGGCTGCGGGTTTGTGTGGCTTTTCTTTTGAGTCATCATCAGCTTTAATGGTATCTGTGCCTTCAATATCCTGGGTGGTTGCGGACCGATCTCTCGGCAGAAAGGGGGGTGGTTTCATGTTGAGGGCTGTTGGCTCGTGGATTTGGTAAAAATATAAAAAAAAAAAAAAATGGAAGAGAGGGGAAACAGCACATTTGGTGGCTCTATTTGGGGCTTGTGGGAGCACTGCATGAGGGTTGCTCTTGTCGGGGAGGATGGCAGCCATCATGGATCAGGGAACGGAAGATGGGCCCATGGTGGGGGTACCCATTGGTGGTAGTGGAGTTTGTTTCCTGGGGGTTGCGTTCACTCAGTGGCAGCATGCTCTTCCCCTGCCTTTGGTTGGTGTGTTTTTTGGATTCCGCTCTTCGGATAGTTCGTTTTGTTTGACAGCTCTTTTCTAGCATCACTACTGTTGGGGGGATGTGATATTTGTTTGAACTCTTTTTATCTGCGTATGCTGCTTCTTTGTCATTGTTTGTTAAACATTTTATTGTGACTCTTAGACCTGAAAAACTGCTTAGGTTATTCAGTCATACTATCTGTGCAGTCTATCAACTTTGTTTACTAGTCAGTGCCTTGCATTTTAGGCTTGGTTTTATTTGTGCTTTGTAGCACAAAGCATGCTGCCTGTGGCAGCTACATATGGTGAGCAACTGTTCCCTGCATGACTCATATCCAGCAGGTATAGTCTATTGGCTGTTTATTTGCATAGGTACTCCATACCTTGTTTCGGCTAGGTGCACGGGGGTATATCACAACACTGTGTGCATAAGTGTTTTTTGAGTTCTTTACAGCTTTGGAATGTCATTGTTTTAGAGTACCAGACCTTTATACTGAGGACCACATTTGTAAATATTGTCCATAGTCCCCATTTACTGTTCATGTTGTCAGTTGTGTATTCTTATTTCTTTCTTACTACATCCATGAACCTGTCACATAACTTTACGTCATTTCTGTTCCATGCTATATAAGGTGCCATTTGTAAATCTAATAATGGCTGGAATAAGTATAAAACTACATTATTCCTTCTTAGTAATGCCTATGCTGACATTCATTGTTGGGTCAGCGGTGCATCCTGTTGGTTGTCCCTGGTGGCCTGTGATTCGGCTGTTGGCAGCCAGTCGGCTGTCTGGCTAGAGGGCGGAGAAGAGGGGCAGGCTTACCCTCTTCTGTTCCCTCTCTGGTGATGGAAGTGCAATTCAATACGGTGAAAGTAAGTGGTTGCTCTGGTGGATAAGTTAATAAGCAAGCAGAGCTGCTTATTTGGATGGTGGTGTAATTCAATAAATTGAAGGTGAGTGGGGTAACGCTGCCTTGTTAGTGCAAAGATAAGTGAGCAAGTGGGGGGTGCTGCTTATCAAGTGTTAGCAGTACGCTGCCCTTATGGTTATTTTATGTCTTCTTTCATGGATGTTATTATCACCGAAATTTATAACTATTGGTTAACAATCATGTTTATGGAAGTCTAATAAAGGTCGTCAAATGTCATTTGGTGTTGTGTGTTTATTGAAGTGGAACAGGATAAATTAAGAACGAGCTGATGGCAAAGAGGGATCGAGAAGCTATGGCTTATTTCTCTAGCCATGATAATGGTGTACTTGATGTACAGCATGTTGGGCCAATGTAGCCTTTGAGGTATTTGATGACTTATAGTAGAGCTAGTCAACATATTGAATAAACTATTAGAAATAACTGGGACATTCTAAAAGCTATACCTGGCCATGAAAAATTACTTCCTGCTAAACGTTTATTTACATATAAAAACTGTGAAAGCTTAAAAAAAAGCCTATATTATAAAGATTTTGCCTTGAATAGGAAATGTGCCATTAGTTATAATTAGAAAGAAGCTATTCCCTGTTACAGTAGTTATTGCTGTTCAAGTATTATTCAATCTAATGGATTTATACATCCTGTTAGTAAAAGTATATGTTTAATTGTACAGCTACTTGTAATATTTCCTATGTTAGTTATTTAGGTACCTGCAAATAGCGTCCAAGGTTTTATGTAGGGAAATCTGTGAGAAGGCTGCATGACAGGATCATAGAGCATAAATCAGACATATGTAGAGGGTCAGACACTAACTCCTTGGCCAAACATATACAGAAATATAATGATTCCCATCAATTTTCATTTAGAGTTATAGATATTTTGCTACCAAATACCAGATGTGGTGAGCTTATTAATAAAATGGATATTAAAGAATATGAATGGATTGTCCGATTACAAGTGGACACATATCCTGGTTTGAATAAGCAAATAACTTTAAAACCGATATTAAAACTCAAATAGCAGCAGGTGCAATAAAGAAAAAATCTTTTTAGCTGTGTATTTTATTTTCAAGCATTTATTTTGTGTATTTAAGATATAAAGTTTCATTGACAGCTATGTCATTGCCTTTTAAATTTGATTGATGTTTTTTGATAGGCTGGACTGTGTCATGTGATGTTTTTTAACTATTTAAAAGGATGCTCTTCTTTTATACTCTTTATAAACACTGAACAAGGACTTGCTGTCCGAAAGCTTTGTTCGTTATTGAGTCTTTTATTCAATTTGCCCAACGTTGTGGAGTGTGCTTTTTTCTTGTTATTTGGGCTGTTTTGTTTCACTCCACTTTGCGATTTTGGTTCACCTTGTTTGTCTACTATTGGTTGAATCGACCTACTGTGTGTCAAGTTTATGATAATAAACCTGGATTTACCTATGGTTGGCATGGGTTGATCATGAAGGTAAATCCTGAGTGATTAAACAAAGCCAGCCATGAATAAATCCAGCATTACCCACACATTGGAATGTATTATTGCTATTATGCAATGACATAATTTAAGAAAATAAATTTCACTTTTTGTAAATAATGTCATTGTATAAAGAAACCTTGCTGTTCTTCTGCAGTTCCTGCTTTAAAAGGGATGTATAAGGTACATGCTGTGTACTCGTTCAGCTTTTATAATTGTTATCAATAGCTACTTCTTCTATGACTTAATTAATATGATGGCATTATTTAAAACAATATTCCCTGATTGTTGATAATACTGATAATTCAATCCTGATACTAGAAAAGGTGTATTGTTGAATAGTCCCTTGTTTAGAACAGTGCTGTTTGAATTTTGACCAAAACAAATTGCCATATATAAAGTGTTCTGGTTGGAACCATAACAAATGTATTTAAGAAATTCAGAGGAAACCAATTTTAGTTGTTTCAGAGGTTATGGTGCAAGGTTTGTTTATTGTTTTGCTATGGCAATGGCAACAGATTTTTAAAAGCGAGAAATGGAGAGCTAAAGTAAGGCTCTGTAGGCCCTTGGTTCAAGTAAATAAAGTAGTTAACCCCATACAATGGCTAGGAGGTGAGGATACGAATGTTGAGGTTTATTGTGCTAAAAGGCATCCTTGACATATGTGGAAAGGGTTGTAATGGGGTGACATGCATTTGCTAAGAAAGTTGCAAGCAATTCTTTTAGTAAGAGATGAATGGTTTGGTTAAAAGCTGTACACATAGACATGTTGTAGGGCTGAAATCGGAGCTTTTCCAGATGCGATGCATGAACCCCTTAGACTTATGTTGTTGCCTTCAGTAGCTTACAATATCTGACTTGTTTTTGATCAATGTGCATTCAATGTAGGTGATGGCTAAAATTACTGATTCACTTTTGTCAGTATGTGACATATACTGTTGAGCCAGACAAAAATATTTTTTGTTACAGCTGCAGCCCAGACACAGTCCCATTGGGAATGCACAATTTACAATGGGCACACTGGTTGCTCTGTCCAATCAGCATGCATGTTTTTGAATATTAAATACTTTTCATTGTATAATATCTGTTTATTTCTTAGTCTTATGATGATGTGCATAATGTTTGTTGTTGAATTTGTTTTTTTTATTATTTGAATATAAAGATTCAAAAGTCCAAAATTATATTCATTATATTCTGCTAATCCAAAATTCAGATACAGAGCTAACTTCATGGTATACAAGGACAAATTCCAGACTATGGTATAGGTGGTCTGAGTTTAACTAGCAGCTCAGATAACTGAAAGAGCTGATGGGGGACGATAGAAGTAAGCAAATGCTGCTGGCTCACCTATCCTGCGTTGGGGAGGGAGGTGGCTCTGGCTTGCCACCCTTGTGACATCTAGCAGAAGCACTAGGTGTTTACCTATTGGATTTTGAAGCCAGAGAATCTTGTACTACCACAGTGCACTCACTAAGTAACTGAGGTGAAATGAGCATGCAGTAGCATGCATGTCATTGAGAGGCAGCAAACAAGGGACTGGAAAAGCCATTAAGGGTGAAGGAATGCTCCCAGGGAAGAAGGTAGCCCTCTTCCCAGGATGAGCAAGATGCCTGCTCCCAAATGACTAACTCTTGCTGGGAAATGGAGGGCTTCTGGAGATTCTTGTACAAGAATAAATGTGCGGTAGAGCTCTCACCTAACCTAGTAATACCATACTCTCATTCTGCCAAAATGAACGGGCCAGTCAGACAGCAGAAGAGGAGCCATCAGGCAAGGTCCTCAAGGTCCTGGGGAAGTAAAGGATAAAATTAGGATGCAAACATTTAAATAAGGGTCTAGGTCAAACATGCAACAATTTATTTGCCTTGAAAAACACTAGAAATAAAACAAAAACTTTTTTGACAGAGTCAAATCCCCCTGCACTGTTTTTTAAAGGACTTTGGCACCACACACACACACACACACACACACACACACACACACACACACACACACACACACACACACACACACACACACACACAGCAGGTTTAACATAGTACCTTTCTTATGTAAATACACCAATTATGTGGTTGTCTGCACAGCTGCAGGGCAAAGTGAGATGTGAAAAAAGAGTAGATTATTGGCAGCGTTGCAATAGCGATGGCATTTTTAGTCACTTTCTATAATGAACAATACTTACTGAGTTACAGCTTACCCACTTTTAAGCAATGAGCTCAAATAAGTAGGAGAATAACTAACTGTAAAAGTATAAGTAGTTATACAATATATGACAAACTGACCAACAAAATGACATAGGGCTGATGCCATCATTGATATAAAATTATGTGCATGTTTGCCTAATAGGCTGACTAGAGAATTATATTGCATTAGTTATGTTGTATTTGCAATTTTCAATCATATAATGCAGCAAAAGAATATTACAGGAAGAAATCCCTAAATTCCTGCATCAGGATGTAGCTATAAACTTTGAACAAAGAGCCATGAAATACCAATCAGAAGTTTTTTTTTTAATTAAATCAGTATTATAAATTTTCTCTTAGGTTTTCTTCATGAGAGAATTAGCCAAATGACTTTGCATCCATTTGCTGTTGTTTTTGATGACTAAATATTATAACTGCAAAACTGTTATTTAGCTGACTATAAAAACTGCAGCACACTATTGTTTTTGACTGCAGTAACCAAACGTATGCAGGATAGAAAAACTGTTTGGTTATTTTTGTCATATGCATGTAGCTTTTGTGTTGGCTTCTCTTCGCGTGCAAATGCAACACATTGTTTCTGTCACAAATATAGTTTTACAGAGTTGTCCACATCAAAATAACTCCATATCCATACATTAAGGATCTAAGTGATCTAGTTTGTAAATGAATTAATCTTTTAAATCATGTTTTAACCCACAACAAAAATTACTATTAATATTTATGAGGGTTGCACTGTAAACATGAAATCAAAGTGACCACCATTTTCTTCATGGCTACTAATTTTTCATTGCTTTTTATTTGACACACTACGATGCCACGTCTTACTTGTCCATAATCATTTTAAAATGCTGTATCCCGCTTTCTCATTATTATAAAGTACAAAGCAAAATGTTATAGCATCACCCACAACAAATCTCTTTCTTTTACCAATAAACATTAATTGCGCTGTACAGAAAATTTAAAGTGGAAGGAAATGTCACAGCTGTACTTGGAATATTGGTTTCTTCTTCTTCTTAATATTATTTTGCTTCCCTTGAACATCTAGAACAAAGCAAAATGTAGTTGGTTCTCATAGTATAGGGAGTAAACCCCTGACTATTGCTCAGGTGATCCGATTTTGATTGGCAACTTAAGCGCTACTCAGAGCTGGCAGGCTATGCATGTTTATCCCCATCCTGGTTGGGGCTGTGGTCAGTGAAGGGCACATGCAGCCACAATCCCTCTGAGTAGTAGAAAACAATCCAGACATGCCACCATAGACACGATAAAATCTGTGATTTAATAAAACTCTTAAAAAACAAAATAAATAAAGAGAACGTAGGATAAGCACTTTCGGTAAAACCTTCTTCAGATCCAGAAAGGAGGAGGTGGTCTCACTGATCCTGACTTCTTGCAACCTATGTGTGAGCCAACCAGCAATCTAGTGAGTTATGTAGGGCTTCATGCCTAGTTCTGAGGGTTTGTCAAAAATATCTGAATGAGGTATTGTATTAAATACTACGGCCAGGTCAGGATAGGTGGCATGCACCATTTTACCCTCATCCATAGCCTTGGTGAGACTCTAAAAGAAGTCTAGCAGGTTTAGTAGTTAAGTCCTTTACTTAGCAAAGCATAACTGGTTTGGGTCGAATGTCTGTAGGTTGCCAGTGTCCTTGTTGATCATTTCTATGATAATTCGTTCTATGGCTTTGCATATTAGACTTGTTAGATTGGTGGATCTGTAGTCCCTGAGGTCAGTTGATGGTCCACCCTTATGAAGAGGGATGACCATTACAGCACTCCAATCACATGGCATGTATCCTAATTTTAGGCTGTAGTTAAGAGTGCTTCAAGTGGTCTAGCTAGGTCATGTTTTAAGCTGTTTAGGAGGCAACAGAGGATATTGTTGGGGCCCAATGAAGCAGTGTTTTTGGCCTTAGTGAGCACTGCTAGGACCTGTTGTCTGTTAATAGTTGGGGGGATATGCTAGAAGGCCTTTTACAGGATGGAGTAGTGGGTGAAGTTAGAGCTAAATTTATCAGCAAGTAGGTTCACTGTGTCATCCTGGTCAAGTGAAGGTTGTGCCATATATGACCAGTTCTGCACAGTGCTGAGTGTTAGCTTTAAGGTTTCTGACATAATTGAAGAAGTCCTTGTGACTGCCATTAGCCTGGGAGGCTATCCTGACCTCATAAATGGCCTTGCTGGAGTTTATTAGACCTCTTAGTTTCTGGTTTAGTTGAATCAGAGAGCTATTGTCTCTATGAGAGTTGCTGTTTCTGATTTTGGCCATGACTTTTTTCTTTTGTAAAATACCTTGTTAAAGTCAAGATTTCACTAGTGGGATTCATTTTTGGTGTTATATTTGGGCTTACTTCTTGTAGGTACAGTAGCATCAATACATCCTTTTACATGCATGTACAGGGTTTTTCTGAATAATTCTGTATAGGTAGTTGTGTTCTCAAGGTTTGGGAGAACTGTGAATTTTGACAAACTATTACTTAGGATGTAGTTTGCTTTAGAACAATTCCTAACTGTTATGGGTTTAGTTACGTTTTCTGTTTTTATTTTTATTTCAAAAGAAACAACTATGTGGTCCAACCTCACCAATAAGGATGTAACACAAGGAAGGGTGTAGTGGTTTCCCATTTTGGTGAGTACTAGGTCCAGTATGTTTGATCCTTTGGTTGGAGTGTGTACTATTTGGCCCAGGGTACTTGTGTTGATAAAGTCTAGGAAATGTGTCTGTTAGTTAGAGACAGTGTTAATTTACCAGTATATAGAGGAGTACTTAAAATCTCCAATGAATGGAGTATTTGGTTGGATGGTGAGCACTTCTGTTAGGGCTAGGTGACAATTTTGATCTTTGTGGGTTATTAAAGGGTGGCAGGTAGCTGGCCAGGACATGGTAGGAATTTTGTCTATGGAGACTTGTACGTGGATGAACTCCAGATCATCATCCCGTTTAACCAAGCTGAAGCTGTATTTATTGCTAGCATTGATCATGACACCTCCACCTTTAGCCCCTGTCTGTGCTACTGTTGGCCTAAATGTGTGGAAGGCACTGTAGCTTTGCATCTGGAGTACTTTCTGTGGCATGTGTTTTCTTGACAACCTTGTGAGATTTTCACCTCCAAGGAAGTTAAGCATGTACACCTCTCTCATACTGTGTTAGCTTGTCTTGCATACTATGTTAGTTTGTCATAGTCCTTGTGGGTGTAAATGACCTGAGATGTCCCAGGCTGGTATGTGGCTAGGATTGACAAGCATTCTACCTTCACGAAGGATGATGACACAATATGAACAAAAGATGACTGATGTTAATATTTAGCTTCGTTTCTGGCATCACTTAAAGGGGGTACATTATTTGTCAGCATGGGAGGATATGATCAACAGACCACGTTCTTTTAACAAGGATGGAGTGCACTTCTCCCCTCTAGACTTTTGAATATTGGCTAAAACATTGTCCTCCCCCCATAGAGCCATTTTTAAGGAATGCCAAACTGACAAACCTTCTGATGTAGCAAAATCAACACAAGGGAATCTAGAGGTTTTATTGCTCAATGCCAGGAACATAAACAAGAAATTCCACTCCTTTCAGACTCTCCTCACCCTGCATAATGTGCACATTTATGCAGTTAATGAGATATGGTTTAAAACCGTGAAGAGACCACCAGCAGTGCAGGGCTACAATGCCTTCCACAGATTCAGGCCAGCTACTGCACAGACAGGGACCAAATGTGGAGGTGTCTCAATCTATATCAGTAACAAACACATTCAGAATGAGACAAACATGATGATATGCTTAAGCTTCTCCATGTCCAGATTTCCATAGGCAAAGTCCTATATCACATCCTTGTCGGCTATAGGTCACCGTCTAGGATTCATGTAACCCATAACTTGCACTCGCTCATACTGGATGCTCTCACCATTCATCCCAATACCATATTCATGGATGTCTTTAACTACCCCACTATAAACTGGGATACTGACACTACCACAAACTTATAGGTGCTTACACTACCCCAAACTTATAGGCCCATAGATTCCTGGACTTTGTAAACACAAACATTTTGGACCAGATAGTCCATACACTTACCTGTCTCTTTCATAATAAAACTTAATTCTTTGACCACATCTAACCTTTTAACATTTAGGAACTTTTTTAAGGTAAACTTCCTACTACTAAGTAATAACCTGTCAAAATGTCAAGCCCCTCCAAACCCTGATAACACAGCTGCCAAATGCAAAACTGTTCACAGAAGCCCTTTACAACCATGTCAATAAATGCATAGAGACAACTGTGCCTATCAGAAATAAGTCCAGAGCTAACTCAAAAGACAAACCTACTTGGAAGAATCCAATCATAAACAAGTTGTGCAACAAAAGAAAAATAATGTCATAGCCATGATTAGGAAGTGCTATGCCCAGCATGATAACAAATGCTCTCATCAATCTAAACAAACAATTAAGAGGACAAATTAAATCTACTAAAGACAAATCTCAGGTTAAGATAACCTATAAGGGAAATGACAGTGAAAATTTTTTTTTCAGCTATGTCTGAAACCTAAAAGACAGCACACAGCAGTGTGCAGAACTGAGTGTAAATGGATTCACCTACAGAGACCCCCCCCAAAAGCACACACACACACACACACACACACACACACACACACACACACACACACACACACACACACACACACACACACACACACACACACACACACACACACACATATATATATAATTGCTGGCTGACAAATTCAGCCTCAATTTTACTCCCTCTCTACCCCAGCCACCCCTAGGTAATACCATCAAATGACCCCCCCCAAAACCAGCTATAACTAGGGACCAGGTCCTAGATGTCCTCTCTAAGGCCAAAAAAATACTGCATTGAGGGGTTTTGATAACATCCCAGGATACCTGCTAAATAGTGTGAAACACGACCTATCAGGACCACTGAAGTCACTGTTTAACCATAACCTCCAGACAGACTTTGTGCCATGTGACTGGAGAACTGCAGTGGTCATCACTCTGCACAAGGGTGTGCCATCAATGGGTCCCAGGAGCTACATACCCATTAGTTTGACTAGTTTCATATGCAAAGCCATGGAAATGATTAACAGTGACAAAGGAAACCAGACACTGGACCAAACCCAGTTTGGTTTAGTTAAGGACAGATCATGCCTACTCAACCTGGTGGGCTTCTTTGAGAAGGACACCAAGGCAGTAGATGAGAACAAAATGATGCATACTGGAAACCTTGACCTGACTAAGGCATTTGATGTAATAACCCACTTGTAAACAAACTCATGGATATAGGCATAAACACATCTGGCTCTTAGATAGGATCCAGGAAGTAAGGTTAGGGAGGCCACCTCTATAAAGAGGCTGGTCACTAGTGGTGCCCCTCAGGGCTCTGTGTGGATCAACTTCTTTTTGGCATCTACTTCAGAGAAGATTAAGTCAATGTCAAGGTCCTCTGGTTAACCAAGTTTGCAGATGATTGCAAGCTGGAAGCTGTCATAGAATCCCCCCAATACACTAACATCCTACAGGAAGGACTAATACAGACAAATGACTGATGCCATGGCATAAAATCCAGTGCCAAGAAATGTATAATAGTACCCTTTTGGGAAGTCAGCCACCCTATGAAATTACCTCATAGATAGCACACATCTAAATGAAGAACCAGTAGTCAGGAATTTGAGTACACATGTAGACAATAACCTGACTTTTGGCTAACATGTGCCTAAGGCAGTAAGAAAATCATTGTATGTTGTTCAACTTATAAGTCAGAGCATGACATCTAGGTCCAAGGAAGTCATTGTTCCACCTTATTCAGCCAACATCATGCCCATCACTGAGTAATGTCCCCTTCAGTATGTGCCTGACCAGGTACCTGCAACAACTTGACCATCCACAGAGGTTCCTCACAAAAATAATGCAGGGCATAAACAACATGCTCTGTGCAGATCACCTAAAACCCTGTCTCTACACTCTGTTTCCTGCAGACTGTTGATAGGTAATCTATGCCTGGCATACAAGGCATGCTTGACTCTCACTCTGATGGACTGTTTGCATATCTGCCAAATAAACAGCATCAGAATTACTCAATATGGAGATTTAAACTTTGCTTGCACATAAACAAGACACGTTGGAGGGACAGAAATGTGTCTCAGAGAACTCCTCTTCTCTGGAACAGACTTCCCATCTATGTGAAGCAGAGCTCTTTCCTAATCCTATTCAATGGAAATTTGGACCAGTGGATGGGAAATTGGATATATACCCTGGGTCTAGCACCTATGTCTCTATTAGAGATAGGTAGTCTGTAAATCTTTCCATAGCTGACCTATACTCCTAAATATAACTTCTAAGACACATAAACATGCAGGATACAATTAGGTTGCTTGACTAAGCTTATAAAGACCCCAATGGTTGTTAGTCTAGCATACAGCTATGAACCTATGAAGCTATAAAGTTGAAGATATCATATCAGTAACAAAGAAATAGCGGAATATTTTTGGTGGCAGAGAAATGTGTAGCAGCTTTACCTGTCTCATACTAATACACTGCATTTATATTCCACTCCTTTCAGTTACTTCTGCATTAAAGAATGGTATACAATAGATTTCTGGATATAACTCAATATCTCACATTGTTAATGTGGTTATAGTTGCTTAATAACAATAATTTAAGGATGTATGTCCAGAAAACATTGTCTTAATTTCTTCTGTGCATGTTTAGTAGGAAATAAATATTGTTCTGTGCCTCCGGTTAAATGTTGAGCTATACAGACTGACAGATCACTGTTCCTATATGGCACTTGGAAATAATACCCATTGATACAGACATTTAGTGAAGATACAGTTGTATATTCTGCTGCAGCAAATTATGTTATTGGTATTGCATTTGTATTGTTTAACATTTTTATTTATTATTTATTTATTTTACATTTGTTAACTGGAATAGTCCACTGGACATAGGTCCATTTTCAGTACATAAAAGCTACGTAACTAATAAAAAATAAAAAAAAAAACAGTATATAGCTTATGAAACATTTTGCAAAGTAAAAATTGCAGACAAAAATTACAATGAAATACAATGGTTTATATCATATTACAAAATTTGCATGAAAAATAAAGTAAAAAACAGGCATAACTCAAGTAACTAAAATGGATATAACACTATTAGTCCAAACAGAGAGATAATACATTACTACTAGAGGTTGAAGTATAAGGGAACAGTAATATAATTGCTGGAGTGAGCAGCTGAATTGGTTTGTTAAAGTGAAAACCAGAACAAATATCTGAAATGAAACTATATTGTTTGTATATATACACTCCTCAGACATTGTTCTATTATAACACCATGAGGTTTAAGAATTTTCAGGAAAGATTAGGAGTGGTGAGCATAATGGGGGAGGGTCTAACCTGGTGTAGTACAGGAGCAGAGCCAGTTATTAATGAGATGGGTTTTTAAAGATTTTTTAAACTGCATGACTGAAGTGATAGTAGGTATATGACTGGGTAGTTTGTTCCAGATTTTAGTTACATAATTTGAGAAGAGGGAGCCCCCTGCTGTATTATTAGATTTAGTAACAGTGAGCATAAATTTATTACTGGATCGCAGGGTCCTGTTGTTGCTGTGGGGGAGAAGTAGGTTTTGTAATGCAGGATTTTTTTCAGGTTGATACAGAATTTTATGTGCCAGAGAGAGCTGATTGTAGTGTAACAGTTGGGGAAGTTCAAACCATTTGAGCTGTTTCAGGGATGAGCAGTGGTGAGATCTAAAAGGTGAGTCTGAGGCGAATCTGGCAATTTTGTTGTAGCAGGAGTCGAGCTTTGCTAGGTCTGATTTTCTACGTTTGGTAAGAATAGGGGAGGCATAGAGGAGGGTAGCAACAAGGTGAGTGTGGACTATGGTTGCCTTAGTTTGTTGGGTAAGGAATTGTTTATTTCTATACAGGGTATCTAGTTTTTTGTGGACTTTCTTGATGGTCTGAGAGATGTGAATATCAAATCTTAGATTGTTATCAATCTCTACACCAAGGAGTTTGGTATGTTCTGTGTAGTATTATAGTAGTTTTGTTGCTGGATATTATATGAAAGCTGATAGTTGATGAGGTGGACCTTGTAGGTTCAAAGAGTAGTAATTTGGTTTTACCAGGGTTTAGGATAAGTTGGATATTGGATAGCCATGATTCAATAGAGAGGAAAGATTCCTGTGTTAATGTGTGAAGTTCCTGTAGAGAGGAAGCTGCACAAATTAACGTAGAATCATCTGCATTCTGTATGGCAGATGCATTGGGAGTGGAGGAATAGAGCTTGTTGGTGTAGAGGGTGAAAAGTAGTGGGCTTAATATGGAACCCTAGGGAACACCAAGAGTGACTGGAAGAAGGGGTGAGGGTTCTAATTTCCACAGAACTGCTTGTTGATGGCCATTTAGGTAGTTTTGGAGCCAGGCTATGGAGGATTGAGAAAGTGCTAATTCAGATAGTTCTTTTGATAAGAATGTCATGTCTAACCATATCAAAAGCCTTTGATAGGTCGAGAAAGGTGGCAGAAACAAATTTACCATTGTTTCTATGAGTGTTTACTATATTGGTGAAGGACAGTAGGGCAGTGGTGGTACTATGGAAGGGGCAAAGGCAGTGCTGAGTGTTTGACAGGAGTTTGTGTGTGTATGTAGTCTAACATTTGGAAATGCATGCACTTTTCAAGGATTTTTGCTAAAGGGGATAATATAGCTATTCATCAGTAGTTTGTAAGTTCCATGGAGGTGCCTCCTTCATGTAGGGGGATTATATGAGATATTTTCCAAATTTCGGGGACAATGGCTTCTGAAAGGAATCTATTAATTAGAATGGCTATAGGGTGGGCCAGTGCATTGGCAGCAGTTATTAGAAATTCTCCTGGTAGTTTGTCAGCAGCCAGTGTAGTGGGCTTTAGTTTTTTGAGGTATTTTTTATCCTATCTATAGAGACAGGCTGGAATTGAAAGGAGCTATTATTTGTGTGAAGAGTGAAGGGTTACGAGGAGGGGGGTTTGTGTTGATTTTTCTGTTGGTTGGCTGGAGTTAAGATTGTCTTCACTTCCTCTCACCTGTCCCCTTTCCTTTATGCTCTCTCTCCCAAAGATTCCCCTGCTGTTGCTTTGCATTTAAGGGAACCCTGACTAAACTGGCCCTTCAACTATCAAAGCATCAAGACAAAAGTTGCTCTGGCCAGTTGCTTAGTTCCTAGCTCCTAGCTATCTGAGAAAAGAATGTATAGGTACTGCCCTGATGTTTAGAATGTGTTAATATGGTCAAGCTATACCTTTAAACTTAACCTTCTCAGAGCCTTATCAAATGACATGTCTGAACTCTTTATCAGACTTAGCCCCTTACAACTTAAGGAATCACTCCAAACTTTGAAATCAGGCTGACTCTGACTGTATGATCTTCTCATTAAAAACATGCAAAAAAAAACAATGTTAACAACATCTAATGCCCAACCAGTAATGACTACTGTCATATAAACTTCAATATAAATAACATCACTGTGGCAGCACCACCTTCTTAATAAAGAAAATCTACCTAACAGCTGTTGATTAGTCTTCTATTCATAACACACAAGACCCAAACATGACACAAATTACTTCTACCAGATATATTTAGAATATACAAATCCAACAATAGAAATTATTTTACTAGAACTTAAGGCCCTCCATCAATTCAGAATGAAGGATGGTATAACTAGAAACTACACCCAAACCAAAAACACCAGATGACAATTCACCATAATCTGCAGCCTTTCTAAACAAGCAATTTGTAAACATAAAGAACTTCACCTTAAATGAAAACAGCAAGCTCTACTCTAAAAACCCAAGTGCTTTTGGAATAAGGCCAAACAATTCACTTTCTGTAAAGATGTTCCCAACAATTTCACTCAACGCTTTCTCATCACTCACCAGATCATTCATCTTAAACGGATTTTCTTCTTGAATTCAGTACTTCACCAACAGCCTCAACACCTTCTTCATGACCATCACTCACCCCTTCACCTCCCCCCCTTATAATGCACTATTCTGCTTAAAGCCATTTTATCCAACATACATTGATACCTTACTAAACTAAAATTCCTACTTACATAGTCTCAGGTTTTGATAATCTCCTCTAGTTAATCTACTTCTGCAAATATAGCATTACCATTCTTTCGATCTATATTAATAACCTCTGGATTACTAAAACACTGCGCCTTAATAATGAAACAACCTTAATCAAACTTTACCTAAGCAATCTCAAATCATCTGCATCCATCTTACATTAAGCAATATGAAGTGACATACAACTATCTAGTTACATCCAACAATATAATCTTCTGTCTGTTAAATGGCATGACTGTTGCACCAGCTTGCATGCTGCAGCAGTGTTCTAGTCACTCACTTATTAAATATTAGCTAACATGGATAAAAGTAATTTCAAAGGTGCATTATTCATTGACTTTACTAAAGCCTTTGATGTGGTTGACTCAGTTATATTAAATTATATTCTATACTGTTATTTAAATCAATATGTCTCTCTCTGGTTTCAGTACTTTTTCTCTAACCATTATTTAGGAATTAAGGATCTTCATTCTCCCCAGTTGCCCCAAAACTCAAAGGTATTTCTCGATGATCTGCTCTTGTCCTCTTTCTGACTTCATATACAGACTTCCCAATGACCTGTACCACTTGCCACTCATGTTTTTATGCCAACCACTTGGTTTTAATCAGATCCAAATGATCCATTCTCCAACATTCAACAATAGTTTTAAGAAGATTTACATTTACTTTCCAGATGGATTAACAATAACAGCCTACTTCTACATACCTCAAAAACAAGGCACACACTTTGGAACTAGACAAAACCTTCCCAATTCCCAAGCCCAAACCAAATTGTTAGGGTGAACAATGAGTCCATTGAAACAAATATGTATTTTAAATACACTGGCATATAGTTAGATCAGTCCCTCGATTTCCATCTACACCCTGTAGAACTCAACAGAAAATCAATTACCTACTCTTTCTGGCCAGAAAGATTTCTAACTATTTGCTTCAGCTGTAAAAACAGAAACAAGGGGATGAGTTCTACCCACACAGCTAGAATACGGCCTTACATTAATTGCAACAGCCTCCTTCAAACCATGAAAGTACTTCAGATCTTCAGCAATAAAATATGACACTTCATTACCTTCTCTCACAATGTGAATATCATTGCCTTACATTCAGGAAGGCTAAATGGTCTCTTGTGAAGCTAACAGATGATCTCTTACTTCACTCAAAGGTTTTTAAGCTTTTACATTTAGAAAGCTACCCTCCCATAACTGCTTGGCTATCACCGAAATCTATAGTAACATTTTGAGTTTCTTCTGCAGCACTTAAACTACGGGAATCAATCCCTAACAAACACTGCAGAACTAGTTTCTTACTGTAAATGTAAGACTTAACTAAAAGCAAATAGGTTCAACAAGACCAGTGTAATTGCATGAACTCTGTCAAATTACATAAGATGCTATGATCAAAGGGCACTGAATTCAATGTTTCATCTACCCCAGACATAATCTTGACATTTGATTTCAAATTTCCTTAAAACTTATCAGTGTATATTTTTCAGGATACTGTATCAAACAAACCAGTGTCCTGACATCCTACAGATTGACAACCAAATTTCGAAAGCAACAATAATGACATGTTCTGTGCACGGATTCCTCTAGAGTGGGATAAACTAACGGCAATTGTTTTTGCAGGGGCAACCCGCTGCACCTTCTGTGTAGAGGGCTGTACCCCTGCATATCCCTGCTAATTATATATACTATGAGACTGCATAATCCTTGGGGCAAGGAAATATTCCCCTACTTGAGGATTGTCAGTCTCACACAGCTGTTGAAGCATTTGGTGTCAACCTACTGCCTCGGATTCACGAAGGCTTGCACGGAGTCTAAGAGTAGTGTAAGACTCCATGCAGCCTTCGCGATCCAGGAACAGCCCTAAAGTCCGTGTAAGAGACCAGCTAAAACGTCTCTTACACGGAGTGGGCGTGGATATGCTAATCACCTCACTTGCAGCCTAAAGGCATGCAGATGAGGTAGATTAGTGATCCACGAATCCCAGAGCAGCCCGTGTAAGAGCCGTTTTAGCTGCAGAAATGTACTCAGTTGACAACTGAGTACGTTTCTGCAAAAACCACAATGGAGGCATATCAGCTTCAAATAAAGGGTGCATATGTGTCTGGCAGCATGCCAATGGCCAAATATGTGGCCATTGGCAAGGTACCCTGATGCAAATATGAGAAATAAATATTTTTTTTTCCGGCGATCGCCAGTGTTTAAACGCAGTGCAGCCCCGCGCAAATGGGCTGCGCTATATAAAACATAAAAATTAAGGTTATAAACCCACAAATGTGGGTTTTATGCAATACATGGATTTACAATGCAGGGACCAGCAGACCAAAAACAACATGGCCACCGTTTAGTGGTTGCTAAGGGGGGAAGCTGAGTCTAAGACATGTAACTAAGCATTAGTAGGCAATCTGATGCAAATCAGTGTTAGGATACTGAATTCCACTGTCACATAGCAAATGAGCACATTCTGAGTAGTGTAAGAGTTACATAAGGGGGAGGAACAGAGTAGAAGATAGGTGACATCACAGGGGGGAATGGCAGAAAGAAATGCAGTTCATTGGAGGTCGGTGTTACATGACAGATGTCAGACACATATCACGGAAAGAGGAGTGCCAGAACATAAGCATGGGAAAGTCAAGAAATGGAAGGTGTACACTGTTGCCTACACCAAAGTTTCTTGCTGGGCGTGCATGAGCATGTGTGCGCACCATGAAGCACGAGTAGGACAGTGTGCGCGCATGTAAGGCAAAGTGAGCATGTGGGAGTATGTTGGCAGACTTGTAACACTGTTTGCACTGGTGTGCACGCATTTTAACCCGAATAAGCAGATTCTGAACCGTGTAAGCCTGTGTGCGTGTGTGTAAGGCAGACTGAGCATGTGGAAACCTGTTGGCAGACTTGTAAGACTGTTTGCGCTGGTGTGCGCGTGTTTTAACCCGAATAAGCAAATTCTGAACCGTGTAAGCCTGTGTACGCGCGTGTAAGCCACTGTGAGCGTGTTTCTGCTGGTATGCACATTGCTCCCCCCTGAGGAAACAGAAAGGAAAAAGGAAGCAACAGAATTAGTAGGAAGCTAGCAGGGAATACTGCTGGAGCTAGCAGGTGAAATCAATTAGAAGAAGGCAATTACACAGGCAGAATAGTAACCCAGCCCAGCACTTAAAACTCTGCAAACAGCAGTGCAGGATGTTTCTCTCAAGAGACACTGCAAGACAGGAGTAAGCTATTAGAAGTGAAAACTGAAAAAGCTGAACTCAGAGCAGAAATGCTAGGGGCTGCCATAGCTGTCATAAGGAGACATAGGCAACTTGCTGAGGGTGGTGACAATGCAAATGGTGCCAGACAACCCACAGTGAGGAGACGGAGAAGAGTGTACAGGCCCAGGGTCACCTACCACGGGTTACATGAGCTGGAGATAGTGGAGCTATAGAGTGGACAGAGACCTCCTGCAGCAAATTGTCGAGCTGTGCAGGCCACGCCTCACACACAGAACCAACAGAGGGGAACCCATCCCAGTGGAAACCAAGGTATGTGTTGGCCTAAGAATACTAGCAACAGGTACCTTCCAGAGACCAACTGGTGATATGATGGGGATATCACAGGCATCAGCCTCCAGGGTACTGCACCAGTTCCTGGATGCCATGTCAGCACATGTCGGTGATCACGTATATTTCCCCAATGCCCGTGAGGTATTGGCCAGCAATATGCATCTCTTCCAGCAAATAGCGGAATACCCTGAGGTAGTGGGTGCAATAGACTGCACACACATACGCATCAAAGCACCAGCCGGTGAGCGGGGTAGGGCCAACATTAACCGCAAGGACTTCCCCTCCATCAACTGCCAGATCGGTTGTGATGCCCAGGGCATAATAATGAATGTGTGTGCTGGCTGCCCTGGGAGCTACCATGATTCCCATATCTGGCATTTGACGCAGCTGTACCAGACATTTGCCAATGGGGACATCCCACCTGGACACCTAGTGGGGGATGCAGGTTATGCACTGGAGCCATGGCTGATGACACCCATCAGAAACGCACACACACCTGAACAGGAACGCTATAATGAGGCACACGCACAAACATGTAATGTAATAGAGCATGTGTTTGGGCTGCTCAAGTCACGGTTCCGGTGTCTGGACACATCTGGTAGAGCCTTGCAGTACTCATCAACTACATGTACCCAAATTGTCATGGTATGTGCTATGCTACATAATATGATAATATTAACAGCCCCCCACCATTGCCAAGGCCATCACAGGCAGAGCGTGACTCAGAGGAGGAACAACCTCAGCCTGTCCCAGTAGGCAGAAGGAGGCATGCCAAGTATGCCCTGGCCTTGGCAAAGAGGCAATGCATAGCATATACACTGGCTCAGTAGGAACCCTGGGAATGATACCCCTCTCTGACTCACTCATATAATAACAGGGATGCCTAAAATGACATAACCTGCTCTCAAACATGTACAGGGAGTGTAGTATGTGCATCTGACAGAGGCAGCCCTGCAGCACCACCTGAGGCATGAATGCCATGTGTTAAGCAATGTAACACCATGTAGTATATGCACACTTGAGGACCCTGACTAACATCTCACCCTCACCAAGCATGATGCCACAATATGACAATGAGATGATCAATTGCAATAAATGGCTGAAGTATTGCAGTTAGTCAAAGGGGATCCAATGTGTGCCAGCCTGGGATGACATGCTGAGCATGACATGATGCTCCACCTGCTAGGACTGGCGTGCACCTATCAGTGCAGGCTGTATAGATACTGGCAAAGGCTGTTGTTACCCATAGCATGCCCTGAATAGGTAAGGCTCAAAACACAAACCTACCTCCATAGGTATCACAAGGGATAAGAACCTAGATGTAATGCTACCCAATTTCAGAAGTCTAAACAGCAAGATGCATGCAGTCTAAACTCACCCAGTATGGAGAATGTTGATATCTGTGCTGTAACAGAAAACTGGGTCAAGGCTCACAACAGCACCCTAACACTACCAGGTTACACCTCATACTGTGCTGTACAGCCTCAAAACATGGAACAAGCTACAAAAGGAGGGTGACTAGCAATAACTGTCAAGGATAACCACACCCCCATGTTGGTACCACAACAAGAAGCAGCATGGACTAGCCATGGTCAAGTAACAGTGGCTAAAACTGCCTCCCAGTTTATAGCCTGCTACAGACTACCATCCCAACATCAGGAACTGCACCTGGCCTATGTTGGAATACATGAATATACCAATTCCTCCAAACCACATTATATTGGGTGACTGAAAATACCCAGACATAGACTGGGAGCATTATTCTAGCTCCAACACTGTAGGACAAAAGTTCATAGAATCCATAAACCAAAATGCCCAGGAACAATGTACCACTCCCACAAGAGGGGTAAGCATACTGGATGTGATAATCAGCAACATGGGTACTGGATAGCAAGATGAGAAGTGTATTGCTCATTTGTAAGACCAGACCATAGAGTAATCACACTGGATATACACATCCTGACCACAGTCCCTGGCCAGAAAACCACAGTGAAAAACATGTGTAAAGCAAAAGTTGCACTCCTCCAAACTGATGTGGAATCCATTAAAGGCCCTGTGCAGGTGCAAAATATGGGCCACACCTCAGAACCTGTTATACAGGCACTCCATGAACACTGCCAGGAATGCTTGGATTATGCAATCCTAAATTAAAACAAGACACAATGCCATACACGCAGGCATCTGGCATGGTGGACTCCAGCCATTACCAAACCATGCAAGAGAATGAGGAAGCTACTACATGATAGAGCAAACATAAAAAGGGAAGTAATCACTGATCAGTAGTATGGCAATACAATATGTCCACACATACAAGCCACTAAGGCCAGCTACAACAAGTTGAATCTGTGAATCTTGAGGCAATGTTACACCTGCCCCATGTACACAGACAACCCTCACCTCCCCCCAAGAAATACAAATATATGTGAGAGATGCAACCATTTATCCAAACTGGAGGCTGAGCTCCCTCAACTCAGTACTCCCAAAACTAGTCAGGAGGAGAAGGTTACCACATACACCACAAACCCATTCCCACATAGACCTATCACAACTGCAAACCAAAGACATAAACACAGAAAAACATTCCCGGAGGCCCGAATTACAAACACACCACACCAACAGAGGCCTCCAAAGCAGACACCTAATCAAACAACCTCCAAACATAGCACATGCAACACATAGTACACAAAGCTGGTGTGCCAAACAGTCACAGGCCAGAAGGAGAAACAACATGCCTGATACAGTTGTAATAGGTGACTCCATAGTGAGACATACTGCTGTCCCGCACACCAGACTGAACAAGGGAAAGGGTACAGTAAGCTGCCTGTAGGCTGCTACAATATGCCACATAACACAAGTATGCAGGTCACCCCAAAGCAAGTAGAAATATGATGCAGTCATAGTCCATGCCGGTGTGAATGACCTGAGATGTACCTCCCTGAACTACATGAAAAGAGACATAGATGAGCTCTCCGATTATGTAGTCCAGGCCGGTATGACACTGACCGTTTTCAGCATCCTACCCTCACCAAGAATGATGCCACAGTACAAACACAGAATGATCAGCTTTAACAAGTGGCACAATTACTGGTGTCATTCCAAGGGGATCCAATGTCTGTCTGCTTGGGATGTCATGCTTGACAAGCCACACTGCTGTTCCAGGGATGGCTTGCACCTGTTACCCCTGGGTGTCTGGATATTGGATAAGGCTTTTGCCACTTTTATAGAGCCTTTCGTAGGCAAGGCTGAAAAAACTAACCCACCACCCTAGAAAACATAAGTGGAAAGAAACATAAGGGTAATGCTAACCAATGTCAGACGTGTAAACCTCAATATGCATGCTCCCGAGGCCCTCTCCAGTATGGAGAACATCGATGTCTGTGCAGTGACAGAAACCTGCTGCAAGCCTCCTGACAGCACACCAGCACTACCAGGTTATACCACATATCATGTGTTATGGCCCCAAAACCTGGAACAAAACATAAAAGGAGGATGAGTATCCATATTCAGCACAGACACCCATACGTCCAGGTAACTGACAATGCACAAGGCATTGGAGTCCACCCATGTGCAACTAAACTGTAGGCAAGACTGCTGTACAGTCTGTAGCATGCTACAGACCACACTCTCACACACAGGAACCCCACCCAGCCGTCCTGAAGACACTGGACAGTATGAATGTCCCACCAAATATCAAACAAGGTACTCACAAATGACCACATAGGTGGTAAACCATTATGTATGGAAGGAGTAATCAGGGACCTAGGGACACAAATGGACAGTAACCTGTTATGTGACACTCACATTGCCAATGTGGCTAGGAAGACTGTCTATATTGGACACTGTATCATGAAAGGATTCACATCTACTTCAACAGAGGTCATTGTGCTCCTATACTATCAGACCCATAATCTAGTACAATGCCTCATTTGGGATGTACCTTACCTGACACCTGCAGCAGTTAGAAATACCTCAAAGGTACCTCACTAAGAGGATAAAGGGTCTCGAATATATGTCATATGCTGCCTGGCTGTAGACACTTTTCATGTAGTCTCATACTGCCTACACAGAGGCATTGTATGTCAGTTGTACAAGGCCATGTCCAACACAGGAGTAATGGAAATGCTCCACCCCAGAAAACTCAAAGCCATCGGAGCTGTGAGAGTGAGAGATGTCAACCTCAACACATAATGAAATAGGATGTGCTGGAGGGACAGATACATAACCCAGAGGCTCCCCACACCCTGGAACAGAATCCCACTCCATGTTAGGCAGAGCCCCTCACTGACACTCAACAGGAATCTTGCCAAGTGGATGGATGATCATAGATTTACACTGGGGGTCTTCACTGTGTCACGTCCAGACAGAGGCACAGCAAAGTAAATCATAAATGGCCATAATATTCACATAGCAAGGGGTGGCAAAAGCCACACACATTCTGGCTAGGCTTACAAATGCCCTAGGGTGGATAGCCTAGTATGAACCTATGAACCTATGAAGATACAAATTGTACAGGACACTAAGGATAATCCCAAGGCTTCCTCAACTGATGGTAGGAACCATGTTGGGAATTCACAGATATGCTCTGAATCACACAAATATTACAAACAACATACCAAAAAAAAACACACATATTGCCAACATACATCCTGACAGGTGCAGTGCAAACCCCCCCCCCCAAATGCAAAATATCTATCCCAGCAGAGTGCTGGCCCCCTGACATTGCAGATGCTGAGGTAACAGCCAGCATCTACAAAGTAAAACACACAGCAGCAATGGTATGAGATGGTGTCCTGGGCTGAGTCCAACATGGACTCCAAGAAGAATGGAATGCCAAATCACACTACTGCTCAATGTCAGCCTTACCACAGGATATGTACCCAAACAGCAGTGTACAACAACAGTGGTCGTTCTCAACAAAGGTGTTGCCTGAATGGATACTGAAAACTACCACCCCAGAATCTTGAGAAGCTTGGTCTGCACAGCTATGGAAAGGATCAGCATGTACCGCAGACATAAAGATATTGGGGACCTACTGACACCGGACCCTACCCAGTGTGGCTTTCTTAAGTGCAGATCTTGCCCCCAAACATGTTTGACTCATTTGAAACAGTCATTAAGGTCATTGATGAGGGCAAAGTAGCCCACACAGCGTAGCTGGACCTTGCAAAGGCTTCCATACAATACCCTACGTGTTCATTATAGATATGCTCACCAGCTTAAATATAAACCCCTATGTCAGTAGAGGGGTTGCAAACCAGACCAAGGACAGAACTGACATGGTCAGACATGCTGCAGCCATGTCAGACTACAAACCAGATATAACTGGCATCCCATAAGGCTTGGTCCTGGGACCTCCCTGGTTTGGTATATATGTCCCATAGGTACAGGCCAACATGGAAGGACTGTGTCTGAACATGTTTGCAGAGGACTACAAACTGCCCACCATATCTGACCCTCCAGCTGACACAAGCATCCCACAAAAGGGCCACATAGAAACAGACAACTGGTGCCATAGCCATATCAGCAAGCTAATTGCAGAAAAGTGTATAGTCAACCCCCCTGGATATACAGTAAGTGCCCACCAATTACCACATAGATGTTATCCCATTACATACTTAACATGTAATGAGAGACCTGGGGACAACAAGGTGATAGATATCCTGCATTGGACAAACATGTGGCTGTAGTGTTTACAGAAACATACCATATACCCACCTAATCATGAAGGTTGTCAGATCTAGATAAGGGGAGGTCATTGTGGCTCTGCAGTCATCCTTCATCAGCGTTACAATTGACTACAATAGCCCCTGTGGGATGTACCTCAGCAGACACCTCCATCAACTGTAAAGTCCCCAACAGTACCTCACCAGGAGTATCAAAGAGCTTGAAAAGATGCCATGTGTTGCCTGATTAAACAAACTGCACCTCCACACACTGCCATACTGCCCACCCAGAGGCAAGCTGTGCCTGATGTATAAAGCCATGTCCAAGCTGGAATCAATTAACATGCTGCACCTTGTACAATCTGAATGGCAGTGAGCTATGCACATGAGAGACCTGAACCCCAGCACTGACATACATAGGACAAGCTGTACTGCATGATCCATAACACAGAAGCCACCCCCACTCATGAGTAAACTCCCAGTACAGGTTATCCATAGAGTCACTCATCGATTCTCCTCAAGAGGAATCTTGATGAGTGGATGGGAGATGGTAGGTTTACCCTGGGTATCACTGTTATGTCACAGGTAGACGGAGACACAGTATACTAACCATGACATATGTCATGGCAAACTCCACTTACAATGTGTGTCAAAGGACAAACACACTCTCCGACTAGCATTAGAAATGGCCTAGGGCACATCACTAGTGTTTGCCAATGTACACCTATGTTGTGGAATACACTACCAATGTTGGACAAGCCTGGTTTAAGTAGTTCATATCTGAACATAATGCAACATGGTCAGATGTGCACAACTGGCCCCTAATCAGGCTGTTGTGCTCACTATGGAAATGTAAAGCAGTGATAGGACTAAAGTCCAGGATACTGTCCACCACAGTGAAAGTACTGAACCAGTACACTATACGGTACTACAGTGTTAGGTCAGTGTGAAAGGATGTTGACAACTGTATGCAAAGTATCCCATGCAAACCCTGCAGGCACAGTATAATCCCTGTTGAGTTCACACACAAAGCAGTTGGACAGTAACTACACAACATGACACACAACACACACCCATAAACGGGAGATGTTTGTTGAAGTTCACACTCATCCACAAATGTGGTGGGCTGCAGAGTTCAACATATGGAAAGCTCACACTGGGCATGCTCGCACACTTTGATAAATGAGACATATGTCAGACAACATGCCATGGGAAGGCTGAACTGGGCATGCTCACACACTTAGGCCAAATCTCAGTTTAGCAGTTGGCCACACATATCTGGTATTTGTACGTGTTATTCCAGGAACCAACCACATTACAGCAATCTGCCCAGTGCACACAGTTAAATGACTACAGAGACATATGTGATATAGTGGATCCCTCCTATATGCAAACATCTTCCACAGATACACAAGTTGTTCATACAAACAGGGAATGCTATGGCAATAAAGACCTGCAAACAGTCTATCAGCAACAAATAATGTGCATCTGACAATTAAACATATGGGTGTAGAGGTCAACACTAGGCTGTTTGCCCTAGGGAATGACAGCTTAGCCAGAGTGTGCTTGGCGTCTGCCTCCCCAGTACAGTAGGCTACTGTGCCACTGTAAAGTAGGTCACATAAGGCACCGTGTGAGGCTAGTATGCTGTGCCTCTGTCAAGCAGGGACACAGTGGAGATCCCAGGGTTTGAATTTGCTAAGCCACATCCATGTTGTTGGTGTGTGCTGGAAGAGGGTTGCTGAGGACCTCTAACAGTAAGTGGGCGTCAATAACAGACTGAGGGGAGCCTTATCTGCATTGTCTGGACAATTTCACTGTCAACACTGTGTCGTGATGATTATGAGGGATTGAAGTGTCTTGCCGGTACTGTTCAGAGATGTACTCCCTCTGTGGGCTACTGTTCTGCAATGTATTAGCTCAATCTGTCTGTTGGACAGCTCATATATGGCTGGTGTACACCTGACAGATGTCCTGTTGTGGAGCAGTCATGGGTATATTTGGGATAGCATGATCAATGCAAACCTTCCACATGCTCATAGAATGCAATTGTCAAGGATTATGCAGAGTGGCCTGTATACTCCCCCAGCATGGGTCCTTTGAAGTCTTCCACCCCAGTCTTCACAAGTGTAAAGTCTGCTTTTGATAAATACAGTTTGTTTGCAGTGACAACCTTGCCTGGGGGTGGGGATGGGATATGGATGTTCAGGGAAAGTTGGATATGGTCAGATATCAACAATGGTGGTCTACCTCTGGTGTGGAACAGTGAGTACCCATGTTGCAGATGGTCAGGTGCAATATGTATTCCCCCTTGTGGCTGTCGTGAGTGGTTCTGCTATAGCACATGGACTCACAAATTGTTGTGGCTGTAGGGTAATGTTGTAGAGGCCTGAGTAGTTCCCACACACAATATGCCTGTACCTGACGTTAACAACTGGAATGGTGTATGTGAACACCTGCATATCTTGGCACTGTTCCCAGGGAAGCAAAGTATGTGTCCTGGATGTGGGAGGGGTGGTCAGGACTGGTTGTGTTGTGTGTTACAGGTCCTGTGGTCATGAAGCATGGTATAAAACATAACCTGCCAGTGCGATGTGCATATCTGACCCTGACGTAGGTGGCTGCAAATACATATATATGCTATCCCCCACCTGACAGGTAGTACTAGATGTACATACCTCTGTAGAAATAATGATGTCAGCACCCTATAAATACTGCAGGTGCAGAGCAGATGTCCTGTAATTCGGATAGTATGCTCTGCTAATGCGTCTCCCTCAAGTGTCATAATGTAGTTAGGTAGGGGTTTGAATCCTGCAAATGCTCAGTGTGGGTGACCGGGGTTGGTGTGTGTGCAAGTCTGTGTGAGGGAAATGTCCCTTTTGGCAACTGGGAAAACACACTACAGGATGCACATTCCCCTTTCTAAACACTGATGATGTCAGCACCCTATAAGTACAGCAGGAGAAAGGAAACCTCCCAGTAATGCGAATAGTGTGCTCTGCTAATGCATCCGTCTCGAGCGTCATAACATAGTTAGGTAGGGGATTGAATCCTGCAAATGCTCAGTGTGTGTGTGGAGGAGGTTAGTGTGTGTACAAGTCTGTATGAAAGAAATGTCCCTTTTGGCAACTAGGAGAACACACTACAGGATGCACATTCCCCTTTCTAAACACTGATGATGTCAGCACCCTATAAGTACAGCAGGAGAAAGGAAACCTCCCAGTAATGTGAATAGTGTGCTCTGCTAATGCGTCTGTCTTGAGTGTCATAGCATAGTTAGGTAGGGGTTTGAATCCTGCAAATGGCAAGTGTGTGTGGGAGAGGGTGGAAGTAGTGTGTGTGTGCAATTACATGTGTGAAAGAACTGACCCTTTTGCCAACCAGTACAACACACCAGCTGCTGCATATTCCAATCTCTACACAGAGATGATGTCAGCACCCTACAAGTACAGCGGAAGAGGGCAAATTTTTTCATAGATTCATAGATTCATAGATTAGCACTAAGCTAACTGCCCTTGCGAGCCATTTTAAGCATAGCCAATTATCCCTTGTGAGACTCAAACCCTGCACCTTGTGCTTGCAAGGCAAACACCTTAACCATTTGGCCACCCTTCCAACCCCAAATCTCCCAGTAATGCAAATAGCACGCTCTGCTACTGCGTCTCTCACTACTGCCATAGCACAGTTAGTTATGGCTTTGGATTCCAGACATGCCACATGTGTTTTTGTCACACAGAATGCCCATGTGTGTGGGTTGTTGTTCACAATAATGCATGACATCGATTAAACCAGTAATAGCAATGGACACAGATGATGTATGTGTGTGCCAAATACACATATGTACCTGTGACCTTCAATAGTTACCATGTCTGACGCCTGCCACATGTGAATACATGGTATTTGCACTGGATAACATTATGACTGTGGTCTTCTGTGCGGGTGCTGCATGTGGTATGTGTATATACAGTGTGAGATATAGATGGTATCAACCTAGCAGCGAGGGATACACATCTGGTCTAGGGCATATAGTCTACATGTTGTTGATGAACAGGTGCTGCATGTTTTCACCTGTTGTGGGAGTGGTAACAAGTTGTTCCATAGCAATGCAGTGACTACATCCTAGGAACCTTTCAGCTAGGGTGTTGTAACTACAGTAATTCATCAGCATTCAGTAATACATCAGCATTCCATGTGAGGGTATGATGCCAACCAAGGTCAGGGTCATACCAGCCTGTGCCACATGCTCAGAGAGCCCTTCCATGTTCCCTATCATGTAGTCCAGGGAGGTACATCACAGGTCAGTCATAGTGGCATGGACAATGATTGAGTCATATGTGTCCATGCCTCTGACTGACCTGTATGCTTGTGTTATGTGGGGACCATAGTGCCCCACGGGCATATCACTGTGACCTTCACCTTGTCCAGCCTGGTGAGCATGACCTCACTGTACCGGACAATAAAAGTACCTAACACAACTGTAGCAGGTGTGTTGTCTAGCCATACAGGCTGTGACTGTTTGGCACACAGGATTTATGTGCTATGTGTTATGCGTGCTGTGTTCTGGCATAACGTATACCTGTGTGCCAGCTGCAGAGGTATCTGCCGCTCAGGCAGGATGCTATTCTTAGGCTCCACGAATGGCCCAGTGTGTTCACGTGCTTGTATTGCTGTCAGTGTAGGTCTACATCAGACTGGTATTATAGTCACTGTAGTATTTCATGCCACCTGACAGGTTATGCCAGTACTGGGTTCAGAGTGCTTAGTCCCCAGTTTGGCTATGTGGTTCCATCTCATACATGTGTTGTACATCCATGTGTAGGGGAGAGGGTTGACTGTGTACATGTGGCAGCTGTAACATTGCCACATGACCCACATATTCCACAACTGTACCATAGAGGTGACTGACAACTGACCTTTGCACATGCTACCATAGTATTGTGATTGCCATGGTGATTAACAGCACATAGGGCCAATGGGGAACAAGGTACATAGGTTCATACTAGGCTATCTGCCCTAGGGCATTTATAAACCTAGCCAGAATGTGTTTGGCTTTCACCATCCATTGTAAATTTATCTTGCTATGCCCTTTTTCGAGGTTAGTATACTGTGCCTCTGTCTAACAGTGACACAGAAGTGATATCCGGGGTAAACCAATGATGTCCCATCAACTCATCAAGATTCCTCTTGAAGAGAGTCAATGAGGGACTCTGCCTAACCTGGACTGGGATTTTATTCCAGAGTGAAGGGAGCCTCTGGGTTATGAATCTGTCCCTCCAGCATGTCCTATTTATTTCACTGCTGAGGTTCAAGTCTCTCGAGTGTGTAGCTCGATGGGATTTGGATATTCTGAGGTGCAGCATTCCCATTAATTCCGGGTTTGACATGGCTTTATACGTCAGGCACAGATCGCCTCTGAAAAGGCGGTATGCCACTGAGTAGAGCTGGAGTTTCTTTAACCGGTCAGCATATGGCATCTGTTTGAGCCCTTTGATCCTCTTGGTGAGGTACATTTGGGGTCTTTCCAGTTGCTGCAGGTGTCTGGTAAGGTACATCCCAACAGGGACATTGTACTCAATTATGGGCCTGATGAGGGATGAGTAAAGAGGCACGATGTCCTCCCCTGATCTAGATGTGAATCCCTTCATGATGAGGTGGTCTATATAAAATGTTGTTCTAACCACTTTGGCCACGTGGTTGTCAAATGAGAGATTGCTATCAACTTGGATCCCCAGGTCCCTAATTACTTCTACTGTACTTAATGGATAACCACCTATGTGGTACTTTGTGGGCACTTTGTTTTTGCCAAAGGGGATGACTATACACTTTTTGCCATTCAGCTTGAGGCCATGGCTCTGGCACAAGTTGTCTGTTTCTATGAGGCCCTTTTGGAGGATGCTTGTGTCGGCTGGATAGCTGATTATGGCGGCCAGTTTGCAGTCATCTGTGAATTTGGTCAGCCACAGTCCTTCCATGTTGGCCTGTATCTCTGATAAATATATACCGAACAAGAGAGGTTCCAGGACTGAACCTTGTGGGACACCACTTGTAACTGGTTTGGAGTCTGACATGGCTCCAGCAATTCTAACCATGTGGGTTCTGTCCTTGAGCCAGTGTGCAATCAATCTAGTGACATAGGGGTTTATATTTAAGCTGGTGAGCTTCTCTAGAATGCCCGAGTGGGGTATTATATCAAAGGCTTTTGTAAGGTCCAGGTAAGCTGTGTGGACCACCTTCCCCTCGTCAATGGCCTTGGGGACTGTTTCAAAGAAATCAACCAGGTTTGAGAGGCAGGATCTGCCCTTAACAAAGCCAAACTGGGTATGATCCAGTGTCTGTAGGTCCCCAATGTCTTTATTTATGAGGTCCATGATGATCCTTTCCATAGCTTTGCAGACCAAGCTAGTCAGGCTTATTATGTGATAGTGTCCAGGATCCATTGAGGAACCACCTTTATGTAGAGGGACCACTGTTGCTGTATGCCACTCTTTGGCCACATATCCTGTAGTAAGGCTGGGATTGAACAGTAGTTTTATGTTTGGGTGTAGCTCTTCTTGGAGTTCATGTAGGACACAGCCCGGGACACTGTCTGGTCCCATTGACTGAGTGTTTTTTGCTTTGGAGAGGGCGGCTCTTACCTGAGCATCTGAGATGTCAGGGGGCAGCACTCTGCTGGGATATTTGCCCTTTCGGTGTGGAGGGGGGGGAGAAGTTTGCGCTGAACCTGTCAGCTGGGATGTTGGCAATGTCTGTGGGTTTGGTGTTTCTTTTGACATTTTGGACTACCTCTGAGCATATCTGGGAATTACGACCCAGGTTCCTAACATAACTAAAGAAAACCTTGTGATTATCCTTAGTGTCCTGTGCAATTTTCTCTCGAAGCTGGCCTTAGACAATCTTACGAGTGCCCGTAGTTTTTTGCTAATACTGATCAGTGATGCCTTCCCTTTTTGGGATTTTGCTGTATCATTTAGTAGCTTCCTCCTTCTATTGTATAGTTTGTTTATGGCTGGGGTCCACCAGACAGGACGTCTGCCTTTGGAGGATTGGGTCTTGGTTTTATTAGGGAGCGCATGATCCATGCATTCCTGAAGGTGTCCATAGAATGCGTTTATAGAGGAATCTGTGGTCTGGTCCGTATTTTCCAGAGGCCCGGGGGGTTTGAAGGTTTCCACCTCAGTTTTAAGGAGTGTGAATTTGCTTTAGAGAAGTTGTTCACTATGCTTTTCTGGGCAGGGGGTGGGGTCGGGATGTGAATATCCAGTGAGATTAGTTTATGGTCTGATCTTACCAGTGAGGGATACACTTCTGGTCTGGAGCATAGAGTCCCCATGTTGGTGATGATCAGGTCCAGTATGTTTTCTCTTCTTGTGGGAGTGGTAACAAGTTGTTCCATAGAATTTGAGTTCATAAATTCTAGGAATCTGTGGGCTAGGGTGTTGGAGCTAGAGTCATGCTCCCAGTCTATATTTGGGTAGTTGAAGTCGCCCAATATAATGGTGTTTGGAGAGACCTTCATATTTTCCACTGTTCCCAGGAAGGCCGAGTGCAGTTCTTGGGTTTGGGAGGGTGGTCTGTAGCAGGCTATAACCTGGAAGGCAGTTTTACCCATTGTTAGTTGCACATGGATAGTCTCTGATGCTTGGTGCTTTGCCACCAACCTGGAGGTGTGGGTATCTTTGATGAATATCAATACTCCCCCTCCTTTTGTGGTTCGGTCCAAGTTTTGGGGCTGAAAAGCATGGTATGAGGTATAACCTGGTAGTGCTGGTGTGCTCTCGGTAGCCCTGAACCAGGTATCTGTTACTGCACAGATATCGATGTTCTCCATGCTAAGGAGAGTTTTGAATGCATGCATCTTGAGGTTTAGACTTCTGGCGTTGAGTAGCATTACTCTTAGTTTCTTATCCCTTGTGATACCTATGGAGGTGGGTTTGTCATTTGAGCCTTGCCTAACAAAGGCACTATGGGGGTAGCAAGAGCCTTTTCCAATATCCGAAAGCCCAGGGGTGACAGGTGCAAGCCATCACTAGCGAAGCAGGTGGTTCAACAGAAGATGAGTATGTGAGGGTGTAGTGCCTGTGATTAGTTAGCAGTGGCATATATGACTGCTCATGTTGACAAATGCCAGGTAAGTCATATGCAATGTGTCACAGGCAACGTACATGTGAACAGGACAAACAGTGACATTCTGTCAAGTGAGACATGGACATACATATAGTAAGCTATGCAGATGTCACTAGGAGTCCACAGAAGCTCTGTAACTATGCATTGCAGGTGGGATCAGTATTCCAGGGTAACTGCAAGCAAACATGCATGCAAACAAAGCTACAGTAAGCAGGGCTGCATGTAGTCCATTGTACAACAAACAAGCTGTACCACTTCCAGTAGGTAACACTGCAAATATGCAGGCACTATGCACATGTACATGGAAATACACAGGTCAGATGGCTACGGTCCAGTCTCAGCGCACACTAGTGTACAGACCATGTACCGTCAGGATGTACAATAACTGGATGGAAACCCATGTGCTCATACCTGCAGTAATACACATGTCAAATAACAGACACTGAGCCTTCACTCAGTGGTTTCATACTTAGTAGGATGTATGCTACCTGGCCTGCCGCCACAGTATCCCTGACATGTATGGGGACACTCCCTCCTGTGACAGTTAGTTTTGTGTGTTGGGGCTGTCTAGCATGGTATGAGATGTGAGCTTGCAGTGCTAGGGTGCTCCTGTGTGTCCTGTACCAGTCGTGTAGTACTTCACACATATCAACATCCTCAAACATCCGCATTGCAGAGTCCAGTGTGGGCAACATGCCACTTGTAGTTTACATACCCATCATTGCGTATTAATACTTTCATTACCTTATCCCCTGTGCTACTTATGTATGTAGCCTTCTGTTGACATCCTTACCACCAGTATGCCAACATGTGCAGATGATACACTATGGTACTTAACATGGGTGTAGACAACAGTACATGACAATCATACCCTTACTGCATCAGGCATGCTGTGATATACCCACAATTATATCAGCACACAGTACTGTTAACAACATGATACTATTACTACACGTCTATGTAGTCACCCTGTGCATCAGCAACATGTTAACCTGTACCTGCACTGATGTTACAGATTGCAGGAGGTGGCACAGTTTCATCATATGCACAGGGTGTGAACTTGGTATGCCTGAGTCAGCCACCGATACCACCAATTGACATGTATGTGTATGTGTGTTGGTGAGGGACAGCAGTACAAGGTGGGGCAATGTTGATGCAGTGTGTGCGTGTATGCGGTAGCCCTAGGTGTTGTCAATTCACATGTGTGTATGGATGCACACAGTTCCACCTCATGGCTGCCATATACTGGTGTTTGTGGACAGCCACAGACTGTACCTGCCAGGTCATACAGATCAGTGTCTCTGGACACGGTACCTGTGCCTTGCAGAGGTGCTACGGACTGTATCCGGTACCAACCCAGACTGTGTACTGTCATCAGAAGCAGGTGTTTGTTGACTGGACACAGATCCCTGTCGGGCCTGGCCAGAGCCACGTGCACGTGGTCTCCTGGGGCAGTCTGATGACAGCACAGACCGAGCATTGCTGGGGCTGCTGCTGGCACTACGGGGGCGGCTGCGGCCCTGTTGTCATCCGCGACGACTGCCAGCTGCTGCTGTTGCTGGCATACGACCACATCGATGCCTCAACCATCCACCATCGCCCTGGCTCATGGACATGTAGTTGTGGAACCGGTACAAAATGTCCAAATAAATACCTCACGCCTGCTAAAAGTCCTGTGTCCTTAAACAAAAATCAAAGCACAGCGAAAAGCAACAGGACACTGCTGTAAACCAAAAGTATTTAATAAAACTCAGTCCTTAAAATGCAATATAAAACACAATGTAAGTGCTTTCGGGTTACACCCTTCATCAGACATCACAGAGTTAAACAGACATCATTTTAAACTATATTACATCCAATGAAAATTAATGAAAAGCCCGCCTATTCAATAGGGTGGGTTTTACTGGTATAACATCATTAAGGCCAGGTGATTTATTGGCCATAAGTTCAATTATCCATTTTGTTTCAGCTAATGCAGTGTGTAATTTTATATCCCCTCCCCTCTTACTCAACTTGATGTTAGTAATGACCCTAAATAAAAAACTGTGTGTGGGATGTTGTTTTACATGCTTAAACAAAGCATTATTTTCATCACTATTTCTAATGCTTCCCAAGTGTTGTAAAATTCTAACTTTAAACATGTTATTTGTCATCCCTACATAAAAACAGGGGCAGTTCTTACACTCTGCAAGATAAACCACATTATTCGTCCTACAAGTGGCCTTGCCTTTAAAACTAAAAATTTTTCCAGTAACAGGATGTTTAAAGCTAGTCTCCTTATTTATATGTGCACATGCTTTACAAATTCCACATGGTAATGTACCTGAAGTGGTAATAAAAGTTCTGTCATTATACTGGACTTTCTCATTACATAGTAGATCCTTTAAGTTCTTATTTCTCCTATAATGAAAACCTGGTCTATCACTGATAATACCTTAAAGGGTGACATCACTTGTCAAAATATTTTTTCTTACAATATTGCAGATGTCACCCACATTGCTACCATATGTAAACATAATCTTCAGGTCCCCCCGTGTTTTCTTATCCTGTCCATAGTTAACCATTGGTTCATCACAATGTTTATATAGCCAAGGTTTATATTTAGTATTTCTGCACTTTTTACCCTCTTCAATAGCATCCTTCACCATATTCTTTTTATAACCCCTATGTTCAAAATGTCCTTTTAAATTAGTTAACTCCTTTTCAAAATATGTGTCCTCTGCATTAACTCTGGAAATCCGACTCACTTGTCCTTTAACTATATTAGGAAATAAGTATCTAGGGTGCATACTATCGAATGATAAAAGGGTATTTTTCCAACAATCTTTTTTATGCAAATGGGACGAAAAACCTTCTTGTGTTTGTGTAATACAGACATCTAAAAAATCTATACAATCAAAAGAGGTCCTTGCAGTAAATTTAAGGAACGTAGTGGTGGTATGTAAGTAAGATAAAAAACTTTCAAACTTATTTAGGTCACCATTCCACAAAACAAAAATATCATCTACAAAACAGGTGTACAAAACAATATGTTTCTTCCATACATCATTGTTCAGGACATTCTGTATTTCCCATTGTGAAAGGACCAGGTTCGCATAGGTATTGGCACAGGGGGTGCCCATGGCTACCCCCTGTACCTGCCTATATATCGAACCTGCCCCTAAAAATACATTATTATTCAAAACCAATGTTAACAAAGCATCAATAAGCTTTTTTCTGCTTTCAATTACTCCCAAACTAAACAATAGTGTGCCAACAGAAGAAATACCATAATCATTGTTAATGACGGTGAACAAACTGTTCACATCCAAAGTAGCCATTAACAATTTATCTACACCTAATGGTTTGTCGACCCCACCTAAAATATGCAAAAAATGTCTCGTATCTATCAAAATGTTATTCATCATTTCAACATAAGGTTTAAGTAAAAACTCTGTCCATATAGAGATGTTCTCAGTGACCCAGCCCCTGCCTGAGACTACAGTCATGGTTGTGCGACATGCTGTCAGCTCCCTCAGACCCTGTCTGGTGTACCGTTCCAAACGTGACTATGCCTGCATGACAGCCCGAAACATAGCTGAGGTTGTAAGACCTCTGTGGGCACATCTGACAGGGGCAGTACGCCCACGGATGCTCCCACGAGAACCCCTGGACATCTGTCTGTGTGGTACCATCTCAGGGCCATGCCCATGGCTGCTGTGTGGGGATGCATGTGCCACAGATACCACATTACCCTGGTCAATGCCCACTGTATGCTGTCCATCACCTAGGGACATTGGTGACAAAGGGTGTATTGGCAGGATAACTGTGCGCATTGATGGGGTTGACAGCTGTGTACTGTCAATCGGCTGACCAATGATGGACCCTGGCATACCTTCCTGTGCCATTACACAGATGTCATCATTATCAGTACCCATGGCACCTGATTCAGGTTTCCTGCTGCATGACACCAGAGCAGCACCAGAACCTGTGGGAGGGAAACAGGAAACACAGTTTACAATGTCTACACAATATTACCAATGATGCACACATCCACACATGCACAGGTCCACACATGCACATGTGCACACATGCACACATGCACAGGTGCACACATGCACACATGCACAGGTGCACACATGCACACGTGCACACATGCACAGGTACAAACATGCACATGTGCACACGTGCACATGCACACATGCACACATGCACACATGCACACATGCACAGGTGCACACATGCACAGGTGCACACATGCACACATGCACACATGCACACGTGCACATATGCACAGGTGCACACATACACACGTGCACACATGCACAGGTGCACACGTGCACACATGCACAGGTGCACACATGCACACATGCACAGGTGCACATGCACACAGTTGCACACAGTTGCACACAGTTGTACACTACTCAGTATGCGAGATATCAACACACAGACACAGACACACCTGCATGCATACACAGAGCACTACTTAGTGAGCCTAATATTACTATTACTATCAAGACTATTAAAGGTATTGTTAATACACACTCACCAGCATGGATAGGCTGCATTGCTGTTACACCGGAGGGACCTGCAGAAGTGAGGAAACTAATGTCAGTGGGCACAACTGTGCCATTGTTATTGAGTATGATACAGGTCAGTAGTACAACAGTCGCCTTTCACAGGTCAGCTGCTGATATTGAGGATATCACACTTGCACATTAAATACTATGATGACAGCTACAAACCAAGGACACACCTCACACATGCATTAACTACCAGTGTACACAACAGTCAACTATACATATGGCATATTACCTGCACGCTCATAGTCTTGCTGCTGCGTGGCTCCAGCCTCCATCATAATGCATGTCTGCTGCTGTTGTTGTTGGCGGACTGGAGCCACTACACTCATGAGTAGTCCCTCCAGTCTGGTAAGTGGGGGATGTGTAGCCACCCCCACCACCTGTAGCGACCTGTTGCCTGTGGATATCCGACGCACACTGACGGACATTTCTGATTAAATCACTGCAGTGATGTCGTACCTGCTCATATGTCCTATTATGCGTGCCTATGTCATTTACCCGATGGACCAGGTCTTGCCACAGTGCAGCCCTCTCCTGATGATTCTGGCTGGTGCGGGAAAAGAGTATTGCATAATCCCACACCAGGCTCTGGTGTATCTCCTCATCCTCAGCTGCGGAGTAAGCTGGATTTTGCGGGTGAGCCATGTTCCTGAAAAAGGAAATAACATGATATCAGCAATATATGTCAGTAGAATTTGGCACATATACTACACATGCTACTCGACTGTTATGATACGACATATCTCACATATATAGCATCTGTCTGTCTATTGGTGGATACACATGTAAATGGACAGGTATCAGTGCTCAGCCAGCAACTGTGCAACAGTACCTGGCACACTCCATATGACATACTACCAAACCCCAGCAGTCAGAACACTGATTCAGGTCCAGAGCACCTCCTCATTCTGGGGGTTTGTATCTAGGTACTGTATGAGCTACATCATCAACTACTGTGAGCTGACCACAAGCTAATTGCCCTGGATATACATATCCCACCTCCACCACCAGCACAAATGACTATAGTGAATAACATTGCAAATGCAAACTTTACACTTTGTAACAGTGACATGGTATCCTTTCAGCCCACTGGGCCAGTGGAAGACACACCCCACAATGCTGACCCCTTCACAAATGATTTCTACGGACATCTCCGAGAATGCATGGATCATGCAATCCCATATATGACCAAGACACTCTCCACAAAGGGACAGCATCCTGTCTGGTGGACCCCAGCCATAGACAGATTATATTACAAAAGATGGAAGCTACTGCAAGACAGAGCATAATTCCATAAAGGGAAGGCATGTCTGAGCAGCATTAGTAAGGATCTATTTTCCCTCATACAAACATCCATGGGCAACTTTGAGAGGGAAATCAACAGGGACACTACAGATAACCACAAGGCCTTCTTCAGTTATGTTAGCAACCTGGTCAGAATCCCTCCACTATGCTCATAGTTAGTACACAACAACAAATAATTCACTGAACCCACAGATATTGGCAACATTGTGGCAGACAGGTCCAGTGCAGGTTTCATCTCTCCCTCTCCCCCAAAATAAGACATAGTTATCTCAGCTGACTGTAACCTCCCTGTCATCACAGATGTCCAGGTGAGAGACGCCCTCAGGAAAGCAGAATACACAACATGAATGGGACCTGATGGTATCCCTGGTTGCATGCTACATGAACTCCGAGAGGAGCTAAACACACATATAGAAGTGCTATGTAACACTAGCCTGACTACAGGATATGTACCTGTACACTGGCACACAGCAGCAGTGGTTCCACTACACAAAGGAGGCACCTCTACATACCAATACAAAACAACGCAATACAATACATTACAATACAATAATATACAATATGCTATTGCCCCTGGGACTACAGCAGCATACTGTTCTGCTACCCTGACCATTGTGACACATGTGGTGTGATGGTACCTGCTGCTGTCAAACAGTTACACAGGGTGACTCATATGGCATATTACCTATCTGACTAACATTCAGCAGGGGTATGTGTGACATGTACTCATGCGGAGTCTTGCGTCTTAACACTGTGTGGTTTAATGCAGGGTATGTCTTATCTGTGGGTAGGAACCTTTACCTCCACATGTGCTCTCTATTGCAGTGGCACGGACGACACACAGCAGTCATTTAGGTTGTGGATGGTGTGAGGTGTTACTATGGTTGTTGGACATCTGTCATGGGTGTGACTTAAGTATGTAAATCCAGGAGTGGTAACCTCTATGTGGGTAGTATGTGTGTGTACTATGTAGTGTTGTCAGTCACTGTACATTGGTAATGTGTTTGAATGCATTGTCATAGTGTTGTACATGTCACTGTGTCCTTCTCCATATCTGTAGCTGTCATATGAGGTACATACCATGGCAGCCATTATGTGGTGTGGAGGGGTACACTGACCTACATGTCCATAGCTGACACAACATGTCTGCTGACACATACCATGTGCAGGTATTCCAGGAATAGTGTGCCACTGTGAATATCATTGGGGGGACTATTGTATACATTTATGACCCTGTTCACCCCTGACACATGCAGTGGTGGGCAGCCAATCACATATCTGGTGGTTACTGGTGTAGGTGATTTGAAATGGGGTATGGTACTCCAGTTTTGACACTGGTGTTCACTCCATGCCTTTGTCACCAGGCACTTGTTGCAATACATCTGTACACATGTGCCTCACTCAGAATATATATACATCTCACTCTCTCTCTCTCTCTGTATATATATATATATATATATATATATATATATATATGTATAGATATATCTATATGTGTATATATATATATATCTATATATATATATATATATATATATATATATATATATATATATGTCTGTATACATATACACATATATATATTGATGTACATATATTGCTATAGATATGGAGAGGGGGGTGTGTGACAGAGAGGGGGTGAGAGTGACAGAGGGGGTGGGACAGGGGGTGCTGAGGTCATCATATACAGTCATACCTGTAGATAGTCAGATCTGTCTGTCTATGTGTATGTATCTACATATATCTATATCTGTATGTGTGTATTATATATATATATATGTTTGTACATATTCTATCTATCTACATCTGTCTATGTATTCCTACATCTCTCTCTATGTATGTATACATATATGCATATTTTATATATATATATATATATATATATATATATATATATATATATATATATATATATATACATACATACATATTTTGACATACATACGTATCCATATGATAGATAGGTATATCAACATGTTTGTTTACCATACTGTATACACACACTAACATACTGCTAAACATACATAACTGTGAAACCTACTTTGTACATTGCACTACAACCTACATTCAACCTACATTGATATATGCACATAGATGCTCTCACATACAAATGTATGTACAGCCTTCACTGATAGTTGCTGTATGTCCCCTGCCCTTTGCACATCTTCATATACATATGGATACAGACCAATGACATATATGGAGGGTTCACAGTATGTAGACTTTTATAGTATTACTTTACATTACCTGTGTTTGTCACAGCTGCTTGTGTTGCTATCTGGTTTTGTGTCATGCTGCTCCACTTGCCAGTTGTCAGCTTTCAGGTGGCTGTTGCTGACCAGTTTTGTTTGTGTATATTTAATTTTGTTTTTCTCTGTCTCTCTCTCTCTCTCTCTCTCTCTGTCTCTCACTTCCTCCTCAGGGTGCAATGAAAGTATTGCATGTGTGGACTGGGAGTACACCATGCTTTTGTAGGTATCTGCATATGTCCATGTGATGGCCTCTGCACCAATTGTTAGCCAGCATTTGCTAATTGCATGCAGCCAGTTGTGTACTGACTGCAGTTCTCACTGTGATTCCAGGACAGTGCTTCAAAAAGGTATGTGAGATAGGCATAGCCCTTTCAGAATTTAAGGGCAGGGACCATGCTGGTATGCTGTGGACAATGTTCTGTGAGTGTAACGGTTAGTATCTCTCTCATATTTCTGGCTGTGTTGTAGATTAACATTTCTCCATTCATTTCTCCAGTTTGCTGTACTAAGTGTGTATGTACACTGACACCTAAGACTGCTACTACTGTTAATGTGGGTGTGTGTGTGCTTTCCTGTGGGACATGTGGTGTAACTGGTATATAGCAGTGGCTCTTGCTCTTTGTTGCTATGGCTTCAATATTTGCCCTTTACATTCACTACTTGTATGCCTGATAGGTGTCTTGACTGTAGTGTGTTGCTGTGGCTTTCCTATTTTCCATGTACATTCACACCTTGGAATGCTTGCTATATCTGATAGGGTGTTACAGCATGCAGTGTGGTCTGGCCATGGTGTGGGCCTTGACATCTATTAGGGTATTTGAGTATGCTGCTGAGCAGGCCCCAGAGACTCTCAGGTGCATCTGTTATCTGCCTCATGGAATGGTACATATCAGTGGGGTACACCCATTAAATTGTCTGGTATGCTGCAGTTGTGACTGTGGGATAGCATGAGCATATGTATTACTACACTTCTTCTGCCGTGCAAGTGGTGCATACTTTCAGGACTTCATAGTTACCATTGCATGTGTTGTAACACCTTTCTGCCTACTGTTTGTACATTTCACATGGAGTCTGTTGGGCATCCCTGTAACTCAGTCACTGTTGTTATGTCTAGGCTCTTAACTATTCAATTATGGTGGTGTCAGACCTCTCATATGTACAAGTATTTGCAGGTTGTCCACATTTCTGCCTCATATTTTGGTCAATATCTCATGCACAGCTTTTTCTGGCAAATCACTCTGGGCTCAAGTCAGAATATAGTGACAAACATTTAAGTTTCAGACTTCATACCCTTCCAAACATCCCACAAAATGCAGAACATGTTACTCTCTGAACTAAGTTTGTTGTAACATTATTTGTAATGTGTCCCTGGTTTTGGCCCTTTGCTCCACATATTTTATTAATTGGTCTGGATGTGTTCCTGTAACAGGTTGTGGGGTATGGGCAGTGATTATCCTGCTGTGAGTATGTGTGTGGCTTGCAAGGTGCTACAGTGACATTATTACCTACTAGCTACCAACTAGCAGGGCTGTTTCTGTTCACACACTACTATTATAGAAATCCACTAGATTTGACAGTAAATATACATGACATGCTTTGTGTACTACACATCCTATATTCCCCTTACATTCATTCCTACTATTACATGATATATTTATTGTAGCACAATGCTGTTATATAACAGTCATGGGTTAGTGGTAAGTCATGCAGACTAGTGTTTCCAAGGTCCTGGGTTCGGGACTGACAGTGGGATTTTATTTTGCTTTTGAATTGACTACAGGACCTGTCAATCAGAGTGACTAAGGCACTTTTAAGCAGTTGTAACTGGGTTAGCGCTGGTTTGCGCGGAGCTCACGCATGCGCACTGGCATTCAGCTCCATGCACACCCGCTTACAACTGCTTAACAGTGCTTACTCTGGCGCACACCCCGCTATTTTCTTTGAAAGAAATGAAAATGGGGAGATAGGAAAGTGGTGAAAAAGGGGTCACAAAGAGGGTAAGACAGTAGGGAAACAAGCTTGGGTTTTGCAGGAGGGATGTAGGTAAGGCCCATAGCTGCCCATTTCTTCATCAGCAACAGCTGTGCATATGTATGTAATTTGGTGTGACATTTGAAACCTTCCACCCCTGAGAGAGGTGTCAGGACAACAATAATACTTGTTGTACAGCCAATTGTAATTGATAGTTTCCATGTCCAGCAGACATGTGTGCAGAATGGGCAGCTATGTATGGGGCGTAATTTTTTTGTGGGTACAGAGTGTCCTTTTTTTTTTTTTTTCAGGTGAGAGTGGTATGTCAGGTAAAGGAAGTCGGTATAGCTGGGGAGGTAGGTTGGGTAGGTTGGGTAGGTCAACAGACAAGACAAACAAGACGCATACAGGGGCGGTGTTTGACACGTGTGGGGGGTTACACAATTGACGGGGATGGATGTTTGGATATCCAGAGCCCATGAGCCCACAGATGGCAACAGTGGAACTGATATTCCCACCCATGGGCAGTTGCCACTGTTCCTTCACTGCCCAGGATGGGGCTGTGCTGGGGGCTGTGTAAGCCAGGCAACAGGCATTCCCGTAAGTTGTGCCACCTTTGCCTCAAGCTGGTGTAGGGGCCCAAGAACAGAGTCCCAGATCTCCCTATGCACCACAGTCCAGACGCTACGGAGGGTGAGTGGTGGTTCTCCTCCAGCCACACTTGCAGAGGGGGGACGGGCCCCATCCCATGCAGTGCTTCCACCCCCAGGTGGCACAGGGCCACTGGAGGAGGGTCCAGACTAGGCTCTAGTGCCAGGTGCACTCGCCAGCTGAGGTGGGAGAGGTGGGTCCGCTGGAACCCGCCTTTCCCTGTTGTCCTATGTTTTGCATTATGTCATGACAGTTTGGGTTAGTAACATACAATACCATTCACAATTAGTTGTAACAGCATGCATTAGTATTCCCATTAACCAAACACCCAGATATTCACACCATTGAACAGCGAGCATAACACATGCATAATATGAACAGCAATACACAGTCCAACAACATGCAGGGTTGACTGATGGCAACAGGCCATCAGGTTTGGATGTATGAACAGGGCAGATGCATCAACGTACATGCAAATATTTATAACCCAACAAGACAAATGTCCAGGGGTGTTAATTGTGATTGCACATACCAATTTCATGTGGAATGGATTATATGTGGTTATAGGGTGGGGTGAAGAAAATATTATTAACACCTTCGAATACCAGTACATATGCTGTACATTTCTAATAGCTGCAGATATATACACACTACTGTTCTAACTACAGTTTCCTATATGATAACTACTTCAATTTGGTGATAGGACTGTTACTGCTACATCAATATACATTTTATTGTTATTCATACACATTCATATCTGGCTTTGTTCAGCTACATCATCCTGCTACATTTGCTTTATATAGCTACAGACAACTGTGGATGTTTGGTATTTCAGACAATCATACTATTTGCATATTGCAGATTGAAAGCAACATATCCAGATTTTGGGATACACATTCCAGCTGCAGCAACACTTTGAACACATTTCGCTGTTTGGTTCTGCTTGTCACATTCATTTCATTCTGTACTGACTGCAGTATACATTATTCAGGGGTTATTACTACTTTATTGGTGGATTCATAACTCTTTCTCACACTCTCTCACTTGTTTTCATTTTACTATTCAGGATGGTACTTACTTCTAGGCTTTATTGACATGTTTTACCTGTAGTTATTACAATCCTTTCCAGCAGTCTCACTTCTGTCATGTTTCAGTATTTCAACAGGGATATATTTCACACATGTGATTTGCTCATCTTCTGCAGCTGTACTTTTCAGCCTGCTGCAGGTTGTGTACTATTATATTACAGATGGGGCATCTTTATTTCAGACTTTATTTCAGACATTTTCATTTTTCTGTTTGGATTACAGACTGCAACACACTTTTGTAATCAAGCAATACTTGCAAACACTCTTACACTGTTACTTGCACATTTTATTACTTAGTGACTACACTGCACTCTTTTGCTAACTGTCATACTTTTATATTGCTTTATAGTTACTGGGAGTGGATTACTGACCTGCCTGGTGGTGCAACCGCACCAGCCTATCGCCATAGGCTCTGCGGTTCGCAGAACGGACACCTGCAGCTGTAATATAAATGAAGTAATATTGGAATACACATCTCCATAATATCAGCTAGTTTAATTTCTTACATACATAATTAAATGTAACTTATTCAGTAGTGGGGCATTGGGCATTTGCCGGGCCTCCTGGATCCAAAGATTCAATTGGACTTGGTGGTGACGGACCTGCTGACCAGTCCTTGGAATCCCTGTGGCACTGGTGAGATCATGAGCCAACCGGTCCCACGCTTCAGCCCTATATGCTCCCCACAGGACCTGGCCCTGCATGAGTTGGGCCTCATGATTGTGGACTAGGAGCCAGACCATGTTTCTGGACTCCTCAACTCCCCACCTCTGTGCTCGAAAGCAACTACCCTCACCTACTCCTGACATTCTGGCTGCAAGTTAGTTCTACAATCGTTTATGCTGTGTATTCCCACCTATGGGGCTTATATATGCCATTTTTCCCGCACTTATCTGTGATTGGCCATTTTGGAATTGTATCAACTTCACAAAACCTGCTTTGTCATGCTCCACTTTCTATTTATTCCTATATATTTCCTATTACTGCATTTCTAAGTACAGCTGTCATGGCTTAGTGGTTCAGTACCTTGACTATGGTGCATGGTATCCTTGGTTCGAACCTGGCCACTGCTTTTTATATTTTATGACTGTCTAGACAGGCTAGGGGGTGTGTCTGTGTAAAGGCAGTTTTGTTACAGCTTGCTCAACGTTGCCCGTCGGTTAGCTTGTTTGTACAGTGCACAGCTCCGCGCAAATGGGTTACGCTGGTTTACGCTTCATTTGGCTGTCAGCACGCATATTACGCTCAGCTCAGCTAGGGGCACACAGTTTCAGCGTGTTAAACCACTGCTCACCTACGGGCACTCATTTTACACCTGTTAAACCACTGCTCACCTACGGGCAGATGCACTCACCTTGTTAAACTGTAGCTCAGCTATAGGCACATCTGGCATTTTTTATTATTTTGTTATCTCACATTTCTTCAAAATAAATGGCCTATTTCATTACATTTTGCATAAAATATTATTTTATATGTGTACATGTTTGTCAGGGACTTGTTTCGTGCTTATTTTACTAAAAATAAATATTGATGTTGTGGGGGCTCAAACCATGACTGCCTGCTCTTCAGCTGACATCTCTACCGCTACGCTATTGCTTCTTGGCTTACTTTGCATATTTAGTTCTTATATGCTTTTCCACTGACTGCTAACTGCAGCTAAGCTACGGGCATGCCCGCGCAAACGAGCGCACTCACGGGCAAACATCTTTACGATTTAAAAAAAATATATAACATGTTCATTTATATATTTTATGTTCATAGTCTGTGGGGGCATGTGTTGTGTTTATTCACATTTCCATGGACTCTGTCGTGGGTGTTTACTTTGGGCACTTTTACTCTTCTTTGGCGTGTCCGCTTGCAGGGCTCGGCCTATGGACACGTCCCCTACTGTCTTCCACGGACCGTGTTAGCCTTAGGTGTGATTCAGCATGCCCTCATGCATATGCATGACATGCTGACATCACACCGTTTAACTGCAGCCTCTGTGTAAGCCTTGTATCTCTTACATGGAGGCTTCGTGAATCCTGCCCACTGTGTGTCAGGGCACTGTATGTTTGATACAGTCCTACATCCTAAATATATATATATATATATATATATATATATATATATATATATATATATATATGTTACTATCTCTCTCTTTGTAGATATATATATAATGTGTGTGTGTGTGCGTGTGTGTGTGTGCGTGCATATGTGCATATATTGCATTGTTTGCAGTTGTGATTATTATATATATATCTCCTGTTATTGTTGTGTTTGGTTAATCATTGCCACATGCTACATGTCTCTTGCATTGTACCTGTGTGCTGAGCCTGCAGTCAGTCCATTTGAATCAGTGATCTACCCAGTGAACAAATAATAACATTTAAGCCTATAGGGCCCTATTTGTAGTCTTCAAATTCACAGTTGTGACTACTTATTATGGTGTTTAGCCATTTTTTTGGTCTGGTTTCTTTAATTAAGTAACATACCAGCTAATAATAGGCAGTGCAAGGAGTTATTAACAAACTAACACTAAGATTGTTAATCTAGAATTTCCTGCGGTAGAAAAATTAATCTCAGTTTTTCAGTTATTATTCATATTTTCATATGTATGTTTCATATTTTCTTAACTGAGAGCAGTATATGCTATTAACGGGTATGGTGTCATATGCAATGATTAAATGCAAGAAAATTAATTGCCAATGTCCATTTATATCACACTATACCTGAGATATTGTTAGGTGCTTGTCATTAATTATGAAAATAAACAATATTTCAATATGCACTTACTACAACAAAAAACAAGTGACTTACAAACTGTTGCATGATATCGGATGAAACCTTAGATGTTGTTGAAGAAAGCAGGCTTTGATATTTGCAATGCAAGTTGCACATCTTGAGAGATATTCAGTGTTATATATATTGCCAACTATACAATTAAACATATGTTTTCATATTTCAGTAAATATCTCAATAAGCATGCACGTATAACAACATTTCTTTTTGTCTCATGAATGCTAATATTTGGTTAACAACAATGTTCTAACAATATATTCTAGGTTGTACAGTTTTAAAGATATGACAATTTGTGAAAGTTTAGCAAAAATACATAATTTGGGCTTTTGTTATAATAGAGAATTTATGCAAAGACTGAATGAGCTATTATCACTGTATAGAATGCTTCTTACTGATAACATTGCTCTTTGTTCTGTTTTAATGACTTTTATTGTTCACACATTTTTTACATTTAATTATCCTATTCTTTTTAAGTTGTTTTTTCAGAAAATGCTCTGGAATGCAAAATGTGTGTAGAGTGCTAGAGGTGTGGCATTCCACACCATATAGGTGTTAATGAGATAAACAAATACTCACATAAATAAAATAAAATAAAATGTTATAACTGGTGACAAGGTAGCTAGCTTGTGTTTGATATTTTTCGAGGGGGTTAATGAGTAGTTTGTTTGATCAAATCCAATTACAGATATCAGAGATAGAAGGTTTGTAGGCTTATTTTAAGGGAATGAGTACACGTGTTTGTTTCCAGTAAAAGAATATTATCAGCATAAAGCTCAAGGATACGAGTAGGAATGTCAAGGCAGAGGTCATTAATAAAGAGGGAGAGGAGTTGGGGGCCAAGACTTGGCTTGACTTACTGCAGTAGGTCAGTCAAATCTTTTTTCAATCCATCTAAGATATTGCACACTTAGAAAACATTGTCCTGAAATAAGGCATTCAGACATAAGACTGAGCAGTTCATTTTCAGTAGTCTCAATTTTCTTCAATATCAGCTTCCTTTAACTGACATTATATAATTCAGGACAGTGTTTATAGGCTCATACAAATACTCAATAACAATCACCCTCTGTTCAAATTTTATATTAGAGAACCACTCATATTTTTTTCTAAGAAGACTGCAATGAATGCTTTTTATAAGATCTATTCAAGAGTTTGCCATATCTTATTAAAATACTTAAGTCATCTTCTTTAGAGATGTGGCCGATGTATTGGAAAGAATAGAACATAGCAATGGCTGCAGTTTGTGCATGATCACTTCAGTTCTAGGTTTACCTATGAATCTTCTTGTATGGTTTAATCATAATTTTAAAGAGTAGTTTTGGAGTTTATCTCTACTGCAAAAATTGAAAACATTCTTCTTATGGTACAGACACATTCATTTTGTGGTGTAGTAGCTGGTTTAGAAGTATATAAAATCTGGTAAACAAAACATCTCCCCACCAAAAGGGCAAATATCTATCCCAGCAGAGTGCTTCCCCCCTGACATCTCAGATGCTCAGGTAAGAGCCACCCTCTCCAAAGCAAAAAACACAGCATCAATGGGAACAGACGGTGTCCCAGGCTGCGTCCTACATGAACTCCAAGAAGAGCTAAACCCAAACATAAAACTACTGTTCAATCTCAGCCTTACTACAGGATATGTACCCAAAGAGTGGCGTACAGCAACAGTGGTCCCTCTCCACAAAGGTGGTGCCTCAACGGATCCTGGAAACTATCGCCCCCATAAGCCTGACTAGCGTGGTCTGCAAAGCTACGGAAAGGATCATCATGGACCTCATAAATAAAGATATTGGGGACCTACAGACACTGGATCCTACCCAGTTCGGCTTTGTTAAGGGCAGATCCTGCCTCTTGAACCTGGTTGATTTCTTTGAAACAGTCACCAAGGCCATTGATGAGGGGAAGGTGGTCCACACAGCCTACCTGGACCTCGCAAAAGCCTTCGATACAATACCCCACTTGGGCATTATAGATAAGCTCACCAGCTTAAATATAAATCCCTATGTCACTAGATGGGTTGCAAACTGGCTCAAGGACAGAACCCACATGGTTAGAATTGCTGGAGCCATGTCAGACTCCAAACCAGTTACAAGTGGCATCCCACAAGGCTCAGTCCTGGGACTTCTCTCGTTCGGTATATATTTCTCGGAGGTACAGGCCAACATGGAAGGACTGTGGCTGACCAAGTTCGCAGATGACTGCAAACTGGGCACCATAATCGACTCTCCAGCCTACACAAGCATCCTCCAAAAGGGCCTCATAGAAACAGACAACTGGTGCCAGAGCCATGGCCTCAAGCTAAACGCCAAAAAGTGTATAGTCATCCCCTTTGGCAAAAACAAAGTGCCCACAAATTACCACATAGGTGGTAATCCATTAAGTACAGAAGAAGTAATTAGGGACCTGGGGACCCAAGTTGATAGCAGTCTCTCATTTGACAACCACGTGGCCAAAGTGGTTAGAAAAACATTTTATATAGCCCACCTAATCATGAAGGGATTCACATCTAGATCAGGGGAGGTCATCATGCCTCTTTACTCATCCCTTATCAGGCCCATAATTGAGTACAATGCCCCTTTTGAGATGTACCTTACCAGACACCTGCAGCAACTGGAAAGACCCCAAAAGTACCTCACCAAGAGGATCAAAGGGCTCAAAGAGATGTCATATACTGCCCGGTTAAAGAAACTCCAGCTCTACTCAGTGGCGTACCGCCTGTTCAGGGGCGATCTGTGCCTGACGTATAAAGCCATGTCCAACCCGTAATAAATGGACATGCCGCACCTCAGAAAATCCAAATCCCATCGAGCTACGTGCTCGAGAGACTTGAACCTCAGCACTGAAATAAATAGGACATGCTGGAGGGACAGATTCATAACCCAGAGGCTCCCTTCACTCTGGAATAAAATCCCAGTCCAGGTTAGGCAGAGTCCCTCATTGACTCTCTTCAAGAGGAATCTTGATGAGTGGATGGGAGATCGTAGGTTTAACCCAGGTATCACTTCTGTGTCACTGTTAGACAGAGGCACAGTATACTAAACTCGAAAAAGGGCATAGCAAAATTAATTTAAAATGGGTGGCGAAAGCCAAACACATTCTGGCTAGGCTTATAAATGCCCTAGGGCAGATAGCCTAGTATGAACCTATGAACCTATGAACTGTCTGAACAAGTCATAATATGTAAAATATTTTCTATTCTGCATTTTCAAAACTCACTGTGATCACCTATATTCTAGAAAGTTAATCTTCTTAACTATGGGTAAGTTGCATATTATATTTATTGGGGACAGATTACATTATTATAGGATCAGTTGTCAAGTTCCCTCTCAGTAAGTCACATGCATTGAATGTCAAGCCATCAATGAAACTGTTTTTTATTCTTTTCTTCTGTGATTGAAATAAAGTTCCTCCTTTATACTATTCGATTGCTTTATATTACATATCATAGAGGCTTGAGAAGCAAGATCCCAATCACCTGCATATAGCTGAAAGCATTTCCAGCCATAATATGAATCTATAGCCATTTGAAAGGCATGTATTGTACTGCAGTGTTTAATATTATTTGATAGACCATTGTTTGTGAATACTCACAAATTTCTCAGAAAGCCAGTTAATGGTCTTGTTTGTTCTGTGCCTAGCTCTTAACAACCTCTGGTGCACCCTGTTTTCTCTACTGCAGTACACTAGACATGGCCACAAAGAACCATCCTCTGTAGTCTTGTATAGCAGAAGAAGATTACCTTTGATGTGGTTGTACCTGATTACATAAATATTATCCCATTTGGTGAATTCATTGTTCATAATCATGTTTTTAGAGTTCTTTAATCAATTCTGTAAATCTTCTTTAGTCACTTTCTAGTTTTCATTGAGATTCCTTATTAAATGCAAAGAGAACAATTGCATTTGAAGGCAGATGTGGTTGAAATTGCATAAAATATTTGACAATGCTTCTAATTTCCATAGTTTGTTAAATCTAAAAATGCATCTTATCAGCCTATTGTAGCCTTTCACAAGATCGTAAATACGTATTTTAAAGTGATCAACTATTATAACAACGTGCATATAGATGTCAACCTATTCATTTTATAGGTCTGTCTTATGTAATAATTCATGTTTATTTTAACCTTTCTATATGATATTAATTTAGTATTTTCCCTGTTTCTTAAGCTGTTCCTTATCAGACCAATTGTTTAAATTTTCCAAGCATTTCTGCACAATATTGTGATCAGTTGTAATATCTACTAGCTTTAGATCCTCTGCATATTAGAATGCATCTTTTTTTTTCAATAAACATCTTTATTAAATTATCACGTATAACATAGGCAATCTTACATGTATATAAATGAAGAACAACAATATCGACACCACTTCAGTTGCAAACATTATATATCACAGACACCCTTGAAACAACTGTAGTTGCAAACATTATACATCACTTATAATCTATCCAGTCATTGTCAGTTAAGCATTATATGGCTCATTCATATCTTGTCTCTTAAACCTTGTTCCTTCTCTGTATATATTGTTCTCACAATTCTCATTTTTTCCTATGAAGGTTGCTCCTTCCCTTTTCTAAAGATCCCAATTCCAGTTGTTTTATCACTGTTACTATATTTACTACTTCTAGTAAAGTTGGTCTAGAACTTGATTTCCATTTTCTAGTAATTGCTTTTTTTGGCAACCACCATAATTAGACTGAGCAAGGCTTTGCTATGTCTAGGCAATTCCGATTCTGTATCATAGCTCAAAAAAATCATCTCCCCAGTCAATCCAATGAGCTCACCCAGCATTTCTGACAGAGCAGTCTGCAGGGAATCCCTAAAGTCTGCTAGCTCATTACACTCCAGAAAATATGTTCCCAGCCACCTCTTTCATGGCCATCACACCTCCAACATTTGCAGTCCACCTGAGGAAAAATTCTTTGGAGTCTACTTCGGGTATAAAAGTACCTATGTAAACACTTCCAGGCAAAGATCCTAAATCTTCTAGACTTTGTTCCATATTTGGGAGCTATACATATATTCCCCATTGTCTCTTTGTGAAATGCTTATCCATTCTCTTTTCCCAATCCTTTCTAAGCTCCTCTGATTGATTCTTATAATTATCATGCAATATTGTATATGCTGTACTAGCTATTCATTTCTTAATGGCAGCTTCTGTTGTAGATTCTATTAAAAACTCAACCAGTGCTGGTCTTTCATTTAGGTCCCCCATTTCTTTCTGTTTGCCCATACTCTGATATGAATTCTTGATAGGGAAGACAATCTCTAACCTGCAGTCAAAATAAATTATTGGACTCTTCCCATCTGTTACCTTTCCCTTTCTAGTTATTTGCTCCCAATACCTTGGTTCCTTTGACAGGTTTCTCCAATAAATTCCAGTTCTCTCTTGAATATTATCTGTATCCCTAACTACAGTCATCCCTATTGGCAGAATCTGCTGCTGGTTTAGTTTTAAGAATACTACCTGCTATTTTATGAATATAATATTCTGTATGATTTTTGTTGTTCTCTTTAACAGTCTGCATCCAAAATCCAAATCTCTCCTTATTTCTTGACCCCCCCCGTATCATTATTCCTTTCCACTTTGAGTTATATTTTTCTGCTTGTGCTACGTATAAGAGCCTTAACTGTGTTGCTCTAAAATACTCCCTCAAATTTGGCAGTCCTAGTCTGCCTTATTCTATTGGATGAATCGGCTTATCCCACTTGACCCTTGCTGTCTTCCCTTTTCAGATAAAATCCTTCAACTCGTTTTTACTTGATATCCACAGCTTCTCCTCTGGTTGATAAAAATATGCCTGATCTGTGTATAAGACTAAAGAGACTAAAAACATTTTAATTATTTGTATCTTAGTAGCCATTTCTATATAACAAAGCTTCCAGTTTCTTAATTTTTGTATTATCTTTTGTTTAGTCTCTTCCCACATATCCTTAGCTGCCACAACAGAGTTATTTCTAATCCATACTCCTAAATACTTCATTTTATCATGTCCCCATAAATATGGATATTGTTGGACCAATCTGTGTGTGGGTACATAATTTACCGCTATTGCCTTAGTTTTTCTTCATTAATTTTGTATCTCGAGAAGATTTGAAACTGTCTTAAAATTATCCACAATACTGTAATGTTTTTTCTGGTTTTGTCATGTATAAAATAATATCATCTGCAAATAGATCCAGGTTTTCCTGACTACCATACCAATTATATCATTGAATTTTTGAGTCCCTTATTTTCTTTGCCAATAATTCTAAATATAATGCAAACAACAAAGGGGAAAGTGGACAACCCTTTCTGGTTCCTCTACTCAAGCAGAAGTTATCATAGAGGAACCCACCCACTTTAATTTCTCCCTCTGATCCCACATATATACTCCTATTCAATCTTATAATTGCAACAGGGAAAGCAAAACTTCCATTGCTCTACTTATGAATTCCCAGTCTACTCTGTCAAATGCTTTCTCTGCATCAAGACCCATCAATAACAGTGGCATTTTCGTACATTCTGCTTCCATTTGGATCATCAATGTTCTGTTACTATTGTCAAATGTTTGCTTCCCCTCCACAAAACCACAATGATCCATCAATCAATTTGGTATCGATTTTGCCATTCTTTTAGCCATTATAGACATAAACACTTTATAATCATGGCTTAGTATTGAAATGGGCCTGTATGAAGCTGGATTTAATGGATCTTTCGCCTCTTTAGTTATGACCATTACCAGCGCCTTCTTCCAGCATACTGGTACTTCTCCTCCTCTTAAAATACTGTTAAACAAAATCTTCCATATCTTTATCATTTTTCCCTCCTAATTTCCAAACTTCCACAGGAATACCATCTGTTCTGGGGACTTTCCTGTAGATTGGTTATACATAGCTATTTTTATCTCATCTCTTCCTATTCTGGTAGTAACTGAGCCTCATCTACCTCTAACCTTGGTATATTTAATTCTTCCATAAATATTTCCATTTGTACCTTTTCTTCATTCCCATATTTCTCAGCTTTGTACAAACTTTCATAAAATTTCTGAAATATTTCTAATACTTCTACAGGATCCTTGTTATTTTCCTTGTTATAGGCTCCCTAAGTTTAGTGACAGCCCTTTCCACTTTCTGTTGCTAAAGTTGTTGTGCTCTAGAATTATTATCAAAAAACAGTTGCTTAAGAGCAATCTTTCTAAACTCATGCATACTATTGAGGTAATCCCTTATTTTCTGTTCAGCATACTGCAGTTGCTCCTTTTTTGTTTTGAAAGATTCCCCCTATTTTGCAATACTTTAACATTTTCAGTCCCTCTAAATAATTCTTGTTACTTCTTAACCATATCTCCCATTAATTTATTTCCACCCTAGTTTTAAACTCCACTTTAATTTTATCCCACTCCCTAGCTATATTTTCAGAAGAAATTTCTATCTTCTCTAGTAGATCCTGAATTAATTCCAAAACCCATTCTTTAAATTCCTGTCTTTTCAACTGATAGGTGGGAAAGTGCTAGTGTCTCATTTTTATTTCATTACCTTGCATTTTTATTTTAGTTATTATTGGCAATGATCTGAAATAGTTATTGGGTGTGCTTCAAGACCTTCAATTAAATGCACATGTTCATGTGAGATATAAATTCTGTCTAGCCTATACCAGTTTTTGTATCTTGGAGAATAATATGTAAATTCACTCCAAACTCCTACTACTGAATTCATATCTTCCATTCCAAACATTTTCATAAATTTCTTCAAAAATCTACCCTCCTTTGTTATATTTCTTCACTGTTGCAAACCAAATTCCAGTCTCCACCTACAAGTAATATTCCTTGCTGAAAGATAATTATTTCTCCCAGAATTATTTTAAGCTCCATTATAGCAGTTTTAGGTGGAATGTAAATGCATGTCACTGTAATCCTTCTCCCTTGCCAGTAGCCCCTTAGTACTACATGTCTTCCATTATTATCTTTTTTCCTCTTCTGTCACTATTGGAGCTCCTCTTGCAATTAATATAAGTACTCCTCTTTTCCTTTGTCCCAGATATTGTGCTGAATAACCATCCTGAAAACCTTTCTTTATCAAATTCACATGTTTAGTTTTTTCCAGGTGTGTCTCTTGTAGCATAACTATTTCCACTCTGCATTTTTAATGTAGTTCACTACTCTTTACATTTATCTGTAAGACAATTCAGATTGAATGACATTAGGGAAAGCAACATTTTCTTATATAGTTATTATTACCACTTTTTATGTATACCTGCTTTTTCTTAAATATCTAGTTCCAACTTTTATGTTACATGCATATACTGTTTGGCAGGTTGGTCTTTTATACAGTTGTTTCTTGTAATATCCATTTGAGCCTATATCACAACTTGCATAACTTTTTGTTTTTTGAAGGGTCTCATAGAACAACCCCTCACAACCCCCCCTACAACCTACTAACTTAATAATAACACACAAACGTATGTACATATTTAAATATTGAAGTTTTTGCATCCTACTAAGAACAAACGTTTTAAGCTGATAGCCACACAGACAGGCTAGAGTTAACCAAAAAGAAAGCTTAGTCATGCTAAGATGCATGGTACAGCTTGTGCAATTAGTAAGTGTTATTTGATTTTGTCTATCTGTACAGCTGTCCCAGCTGAAAAAACACTTGAATGCTTTCAGTAAAAACTTTCTCCAAGCCATTTCTCTTTATCAATTTGTCTTCTAGTGACATCCAAATCAGACACAAAACTGCTAAGGCTACCTTGTTTACCAGAAAAATATTCAATATTCTTTTTCATTTACATGCTTTGTAATAAAAATGTTACTGGATAATGCCTGGGGTCTTAACCCAGTGATTTCCCAATGCAAGCATGGGAAAAAGCACACTGATTTTTCTTATGTCATACTCTCTTAAATAGATCTTTCCCCTCTCTCCCCTTACTCCCCCCCTTTTTTACATTATAGTGCCTACATTTCTTAAACCTGAACAAAGAAAAAGAGAGAAGAAGTAGGAAAAAGAAAAAAATAGCAAAACAAAAGCACCTGTTTATATTAGTATCCCCATTGCATTAAAAAACTAAGAAAACTTTACTTCAAGTCTAATTGGTTTTGTCTTATCTTTAAAGCTCTCCCAGCTGGGAAAATCCCTGATGGCTTTCAGAGAACAATATGTCTTAGCCAGTTTCTCTTTTCTTTTTTTTAATTACCCTCAGCCAATCCTCCTGTCTCCAATTTCTCTGTATCAGATTGTCTCTATGGAGACATGAGAACCAGACAACCAGTTTCTCTTTATCAGATTGTTTCCATGGAAACATTTAGACCAGCTGCAGAATTGCTACTAAGTATATACGTATTTACTAGAAAAAAAACTCATAATATTCAATATTCTTTTTCATTTACTTGCTCTCTCTTAAAACTAAGTAGTCTAAGGTCCTTAATCCAGTCATTTCCCCATGCAAGAATGTGAAAAAGCACATTAATTTTAACGTTGTCATGCCCTTTTAACCAGAATCTTTTTTAACATTGCATTGCCTATATTTCTCAAAACTGTACAAGAAGAAAGACAGAAGAGGGGAGCAAAAGAAAAACAACAGCACCTGTTTACAATCCCCATTACACTTAAAAATAGCACACAAAGAAAACCATACACTACAAATACAGTGTTATTAAGAAAAGGAAATGTTCTTCACTTACAGTTAGCTTTCTCCCATCTCTTCCCCTCCCCAAAGCATTCTTCCGAACATTAATGACATGAAGTAGGGCATATAAATTAGTGTCCCCCACAAATCCCAAAAATCTTCAGAAAGTCCAATATTTCCAGATTTTCTTGTTCTGTCATATTTCACAAGTATAATTATTGCATTGTAATCCCACATTAAGTTGCTGGTTTTATTACTGTTCTACATTGCCCAAGTCCTGTCTCTGTTTAATTTCAAATGTACTCTTGATTCTTCTAGTTAATTCCCATGCTGCCTTCCTTCTCTGCAACATTTCCCATTAAAATACTGGAAAAGGTTTCACAGGTACAGTCTTTCTGTGGTCTTTACTACCAGAAGAACAATAAGCAGAATCTCCTTCTGTTTCACAGCTCACTTTTTGTTGGAGAAATTTTGTATTTCCTCCTTAGCATGCACTTCATCAAAAAATGATTTTGCCCCTCCAGGGAAGAATAATTTAAAGACAGCTGGATACAGCAGTTTGAATCTCATACCTGTGTCTTGACATTCCCTGAATAATGGGATGAATTTACTCATATTCTGCCTGGTGTACAATGAGCAATCATTCTCTGCAAACACTCTGCTGTCCACTTTTTAGTATTTTGTCCTTCTGCCACAGTTTTGTCAGAATCAACTCCTTCTGCTGGTAGGATTGCATCCTTACTATTAAAGGTCTAGGTTGCTTTCTTATAGCTAGGTTTGGAACATACACATGAAGTGCCCTTTCAACTAATAGCTCCTGTTGTGGAATACTGATCCAGTTGCTTATTTGTGCTTTCATAAAGTTAATGCAGTCTGTTTCTTCCAGCTTCTCTGGTATAGCTGAAAATCTATTTTTTTTCCTACATGCTCTGTCCTCTAATTCTATTATTTTTTGAAACATCTCTTCCTGAGCAGTCTCGTATTCAGCCAGCCTTTTCTTCATTTTGTTTAAAGCTTCTTTCATTGTTTCCAACCTTTTGATGTTTGTGTTGATATACCTCATCAGTGTTTTGTTTATTTTAACCAGGTCTGTATGCAGTTGTCTAATATCTTCCTGTAGGTTATTGGAAGTCATGTCTGAAGGTTGTATTGCTTTTTGCTGAACAGTTGCAGAACTTTCCCCAGTTGTGTTTCTTCCTCACTTTTTGTAGTTGCTTTTTCCAGGTATTCTGTATTTCTTTATTCCTGGCATCCAGGCAGTGCACTTACTAGCCAGTTACTGAAATTTACCCATAAATACAAGTCTACTGGCCTTCTCTGATGAGTTTATATTTTCACACTGGGAGAGCTAGAAACAAGCTGTTACTCAGTGTGCAGCTATCTTGGAAGTCTCATATTAGAATGCATCTTGAGTGTTATTTATGTGTTTTAAATATCAGCTGACCCTTGGGTGTTGCCTTATCCATATTTCACAATATTTGCCTTCCGTCCTTTATATTCTACCTACAGATATTCATTAATTGTATATGATTTAAGCCACATTAACCAGATTATTAGACAGTCCTTATTTCTTCAATTTAACTATGAGTGTCTGATGTACAATCCTGTCAAAATCATACCTAAAATTAATGTGCACACCATTGCCCATCAAAAGCATTTATAAAGTTTCCATAAAATTTCTGTAAAATAATTGCAAGTTGCAATGCACCTATTTTTTAAACTATGTTGGTATGTACCAACCTGATCTAATACTTTCAGTTCTTTAAGGAATACATTTAGTATTAGTGTCTCAATTACTTTACACGTGATAGATAACAAACTGATAAGCCTATAAATTTATGCACTTTTAATGCATTCCTTGTTTTATAAATTGGTTTCACAATGTCAATTTTCCCATCATTCAGAAATTCATGTATTAAAGCTCCATAAAAATAATAATCTTAAAGTTCTTGCAAGCTTTTCTTTTAAGATTATTAAATGTTGATTTGAAATGTCACTGTTACCTATAGCTTTTGTTTACAGTTTCAATTTCCCAAGCTTTTAATTGTTGTTTTCTTCAATTGTCACAAGATTCAGTCTTCCAGGTCAGGCTATTAAACTGATTATACTTTTGTGTACATAAGGTCTTGTTAAAATGAAAAATAAATAAATTAGCAATGTCTTTGTTGCTATTAACAACTTTATTTTTAGTGACAAAGCTGCCCACTATAAATCAAGTTTTCTTCCTTCTCTTCTGTAACTATAAAAGACATGCCGGGTATCCTTCACATACTCAGCCTAATTGTCCTTGTATACTTCTTGTTTCTTCTTGATACTATTTTAGTAAATTTATCTAACCTGTTTATTTTCTTTTTATTTAATAATTTCTTCTTTTTAACTAACTGGCTTCTACACTTGTTAGGCTTCTTGTGGACTTATTCAACTTATTTGTGGGCAGCTGGCGTTTCGTCCTGGCAATATTTAACTTCTTTTTTAAGTTACGAACTTTGAATGAATTTATGAAGAATTCCAACATATAAGCATCATTGGCCTTAAAAGACAACTCCCTGGAAGTATTATCAGTTAGACACTGAAGTGAATTCTTTATGAAAATCTGAAGACTTTATTTGTGATCCTCAAAACTGTGACAACTAAAGTGCAAAAGGAGAAATGTGCACTAAGTTCATAGCTGTGGTACCTTGCAGTATTTCTTTCTTCCAAAGTAAGGAGTTCTAAGCATAGGTATACATAAGCATCAGAGGTATAGGGTGCGCAGCCTCCTTCTTTAGGAGTGCAGTGGTGAAGGACCATTATAAAGGTGTTTTTAATAACGTCACACATTGTTTCAGGATTTGTTGCAAGTCTTTGGTGACCGTACTTTATTTTCTGTAGTTGCAGGAGTCATAACTATCAGTCTTGTCTTTTGATAGGGAGCCATGTGGAACCACCTCACTGATGAATGCTGTTAAATCACTCTACTGCAGCATCTTAATTCATTTATTCTGCACTGACTAATCATATTCCTTCTTTACTGCCAATACTGAGAGTGGAATGCTTTGAATTTACAATGTTGTAGAACATAATTTATCATTAGCCCAATGGCATCAATGATTTTAGTTATACATCAGCTTCTACTATCTTCTCAATGAAAAAAAGTGTCCCTTGTTATAGTACTCTTGAATTAACTGGAAAATAACATTACTCTCACATTGAATGGAAAAATAAAGTAACATTTTTTCAGCCATGAGTGACATTTTATTGTGACAAAGATCTTTCTTACCTTCACTGCTTCCTGTAATATTCAGAGAAATTATAAAATGGGAGCATTTTCAAGAAAAATAAATGGCTTTCTGAGTGGCTAAAGTAAGTAACTGTGTCCTTGCCTTTTTTCAACTTTTGTTCCACAACAAATTTAGGAGTAACATTCACAACTTCTAACAGATTAACAGCATTGTGCACCTTAGTGATACTAACTTGTGACCATGGAATCTTCCATTACTGTACAAATTAAGAAAGAAGACATTTAAACATTTTAAGAACAATATGTTCAGCTTCTCTATCCTTGATTCATGTTTTGGGGCCACATAATTCATCAAAGATTCTTCCTTTGTGATCCTATTTGTTTGTTTTCATATTTTATAAAACAGTGCTGACAGATTTCCTCTGTTTTATATTAACATCTGTAAAGGTTAATTTTCAAGATGCATCCCCTTTTTTTGTAAAATTCTCACTAATTTCACCCTGTTTTGGTTGCAGTTCTGTTTTTGTTTAATTTGCTGGGAAGCTCTGTAATATTCTCTATCAATATCTTTTTCAATTGTCATGTATTATTTAGTAGTAGAATTCAGTTTTGATATAGCTTCCCAGGATAGAGATAAGGAAGCATCAATTTCATTTATTAGCAGCTTTGGTTCATAACCTCTAACACAGGAGTTAATTTTCATTTGAAATAGACTAAAAGCTGCTGTTATATGTTCAAATACCACATCACTACTGTCCAAGACATCAATTTCCTGATATAACTGTTAACATTATCTGGGCTATTTTCATGGGACAATGCATTCAAGCCCAAACATTTTGCCTTCAGTTAGATTTCCTTTGACTATGACAGAACATGCTGCTGCATTGCAGAGGTTTGTCTTGTCCTGCAAAATAGCACACCTTTCTTTCTGTCTGCTTCTGAATCCTCCCTGTAAAAGTATGGAAGAAGATGTGTCAGTAATGAGTAATATGACATTCTCATTTCAACTACATCATTACAATGGGTTTTGTAGAGCTTAGATTGCCTTTGCGGCCTCTTAAGTAGTTAAATAACTTCTCCAGCAATATAAATCTTATTAACAAAGAGCTGAAGTCATTTATCTCTGTTAGGTATTATGTAGTATTAATGACAAGATGACCCATTCCTCTTGCTCTTCCTCTAAAAGCCCTCATCACAGACAAAAATTGTTTATCTTAATTCAGCTTGTTCAATCTCCCTCACAGAATTCAGTGAGCTTGAATAATCTGTTTTTTTTCATTAAGGTTTGCTTTTGGACTGCATGCCTCTCCCTTGCAACCACCGCTCTTTATCTGAAAGGAATATAACCGCTAGTCATTTTCAGTGAACTGATGAATGGAATGAATATATGTAACTTCAAGCAAATGTATTAAGTTGAACTATACACAAGGAAGTAAAGCTGATTTGAAGCTGAATAATGTTACTGACTGACTTTTTCTTCATGAGTAAAATGCTTCTTAACTGTAAAAAAAATTAATGAGATTTTTTACAAAGTTGTAGCTGTTGCGTGTTTACTAGTCTGATAGCCACTGTCATAATCAAAGCACTCTATCTGCCTGTCTATCTAGAGAGAGACACGTGCAATGCACACTCACACACACACACACACACACACACACACACACACACACACACACACACACACACACACACACACACACACACACACACACACACACACACACACACATTTGCACTGACAAAGACAGAGGCTCACACACATACATTCTGTGGCAGTGGAAGCTTAATTTTGTATAAACATTTCATCTGTTTCTTTAATGTGAGCTTTAATAGCAGTAATACTTGTGCAACAAGGCATACCTTCTTAGAAGTAAACAGTGCTTCTTGAAGTTACTGTCACACAAAATAATTCAAGAAAGCAAAGGATACGAATGTTCAAAAAGTAGCCATGGTGCCATTCCATAATAGCAATAAAGAGCTAATTTGTGTATATATCATTCATCAAAAAACAATTCTGCATGCTAATTTACTGATTATGATGTAAAGGTTGATGGTTCTCTCAGCACATTGCAAAAATTCTCTTATTGAGAAGAATATGCCTTGTACTGTTAAACTATTACCACTTTGTCTTGCGGGCCTGGAAATGCATTCTTTAAAAAGGGGGTTTACGTTTCCTACATTAGTATGATGGACAGCTATATATGGCAAAATGGTTTACAAAATAATGCTTTGGAAATCAAATATTATTCATCTGGCCACAATGCATTACTTACTCATAAGACTGGTCTTGTTTTATTGCTTATTTTTTTTACCATTGAGATGAAAGCATATATTCTGTCATTAGTAAAATGAGTAAAACAGTAAACACCTATGCCATGTCATGCATAGTGCATGGTGCATCTGAGCAATATCCCATAATCTTTTGTGACTGTTGTTATCTTATAACTGGAAGAGATAACCTTTAGGAGTAAATATAAATAAACATGTAACAGTTTTGACAAAGATAAGCATACTGGTCATCATCAACATAGTCTGCCCATTTCCTTCTCAAGTGGATAAACTGAAATGCTGTTTAACAAACCATCTGTTTTTTAACCCATCATAGGTAATGTGACATGTTTCTCCCACTGAGTATTAAATCATTTCACATTTTCATATTTTTGCACCCGCAATGCCGCAACTTATACTGATATGTTGTTTCAGTCACCTTCCATACTTATTCTAAAAAATATGGTTCCATGAATCTTGTCTAAGTGGACCATTTTATATTTTCAAATTATATTCCTTTGTCTTTATTAAATTTGAGCTTTGAAATGCAGCAATCACTAACTGAATTCCCAAAAGGTATTTCAGCCTTTTTCTGTCATGCACCCCTAACTTATTTCTTCAAGACTGTATTCATTTTATTTATTTATTACAATTTCTAAGCTTGGTAATTGGGCTAATCCAAGACCAGTCCACTTGGTATGCAGGCTGGTCCTTGGATTGTTTTCCACCATGAGCTAGGTGCAAAGGAGCAACTACATAGTTGAGTAACATAGAGATGACGTTGCATGTATAATAATGTCCAGTAGGTGCACAGTACTTTTTTGCTTGAAAGTGATTGTTTTAAAAGTAGACAGCTTAGAGATATTTAACATCAGCTGGAGGTGAGACAGGAAAGAGAGAAAATAGTGAGAAAGAGAAAAAAATGTGGTCAACCCCATATTTAATTCATCCATGTTTTTAAGTATTTACAGGGTGATGATTGCACATCAGAATTTGAAATGGATGGATGAAGCTGCATATGGCTCTACCTATTAATCATATTTCCTTTCTCTGTTAATGGTTGTTTGAGAAGAGGTTGTATTTTTGTTACTGCTCACCACTGAACTGATTTTATTCTCTGTATTTACAAAAACAAAGACTCTATAACTGTAAGCAGTGTTGTGGAAATGGTCATACATTCTGTCCATAAAGATTGATAACTTCTTGCTTTCTGCTTTAGGTACTTTCTTATTCCACTGTCCCACTAGCCATCTTCTCTGGTTTGTTACATTTTGTGCTTATGTTTGGATAATCTAATATTTACCTTATGTTTTCCACTGTTCGTTGCTGCTACTGATTGGTTTTCAGATGTGAGCTTCTTTTCAATGTTGTCCTACCCAGATGCCTGATTTTGCATTCCATAATGAATTTAAGCTTTCTTGTATTAGACATTCCATTAACTTTGGCAAGTCTTTTTTTTTATCTTTTCTACAATTTCTTTGTGAATCTTTTCTAATCTGCACCGTTGTCATTAGCCAAAGGCTAACGCAGGTATGGCAGATGACTGACTCTAGTACTGAATCCTGTAGTACCTAACAGTGATTATCCCTACCCTTGGAGTTTCCTTAGTCCAGTTTTCTAACCAGTATCTCTGCTGTTGGCTTACAATCATTCTGTGACTGCTGTGTTTCTTCACTAACCTAATATTCCAGCACAATGGCAAATGCAGTACTAAATTCTATAAATAGAATGTATGTGTGTGTGTGTGTGTGTGTGTGTGTGTGTGTGTGTGTGTGTGTGTGTGTGTGTGTCTGTATATATATATATATATATATATATATATATATATATATATATATATATATATATATATATATTGGATTTGTAGATTTGTCTGCATGACCTTCCTATTTAAATATATTCTTTATTTGGTGCAGTACTCTAGTTTTATCTAAAACTGAGATCAAAATGATAGCTAGTTTTTAGCCTTCCTCCTTCCTCCTCATTTTGAAAAGGAATCTTCCTCTCATAATTTAATGATCTTTATTTACTAGCACAGCCTCCCTCAGTTTTAGCAGAATTACTGGAGAAATCCAATCATGTCTTATTTCACATGAAAAATATTTCAGTCAGCCCTTACATTCCCCACACTAGTATATGATGAGGGTCTATATCACATAATTGAACTTCCAAAATTTTAAACACCATACGTTCGAACTTGGAAGATCAAAATGTGATAACATCGAAACATCAGAACAGCAAATTTTTTCCCAGGGAAAAAATTTGCTGTTCCGAAAAACACACACATAACACAAGCACACCAAAAACCTTATAAATCTACACTAAACCTTACATACACAACTATCTAGGCACTAACCTTAACCCAAACCCTAACCCTAAGGTCCGTCACTATTGCACACTTACCTTACCCGCACCCTAACCCTAAATTCTGTCACTATCGCACACTTACCTTACCTGCACACTAACCCTAAGTTCCGTAGCTATAGCACACATACCCTAAGAAACTATACACAAACAAACTAATTAATACACACACATACACTTAACAAAACCCTACTTTTACCCTACACTACACCATATACACATTCCTACCTATCCACTTACCTTAACCCACATCCTTACCCTAATGTCCGTAACTATCGCACCACAGTGGAGGAAATAGCGAAGCCACGGAACGGCCCACCAAAATCTTGCCCTAGGTAAGAATTTGATGTTCCGCGGCTTTGCTATTTTCAGCCTTTGATGCAGTAGTGTCGATATTATAACATTTGACATTTTCCAACATCAATGTTATAATATAGACCCTATGCTGAATCTTCTCTCCTTTTTTCCTCTTTGAGTGGTTGGGTACTAAAGATAAGTTACCATTTATTGCCCGGTTTCTCCATCTCACTTTTCTTTTCATACCCTATCTTATCTGTTAAACTCAACAGTCTCTCATTTTGTTTATTTTTGGCTCTGTGTACATTTGTTAAAGAGTCTGGCTGGTATTCAGAGACAGTTTATGCGTTTCTTTTCATTATAGTTAGCATTGACACAATTCATCTTTTTCTGTTTCATTTTCCTTAACTTTTGGTTCCATCTTATTTAAAAAGCTAATTTTTCCAGTTCTTTATGTATCTACTTATTTTTACATAAAATCCAAAAAGCACACAGAGGCACAAGGACAGTGTAATGAAGAACTTTAATGCAATGGTAATCCAATAGTACAAAGCGCTTTTTGTCTCTTTCTATGAAGAGACTTCTTCAGGCAAAGTCACATAACAATTCATGTTACTTATATATTACACCCCTCCCCTAATTATACTAATTGACATGATTGATTTCATTACTGTATACTAAAGTTAAAGTTATATGCTAAAATTAAACTGTTCACTAAATACATATGCTACATCTGCTTCATAGAAGTCATTCATGATCTATGTTACTGCTCCTCTAGTATCTAAAAATACTTATTTAATCACTAGAAATTTATTTAAAACACGTTAAAACAACTTCATATTGTAAAACATTTCTTATTGCAAAAATAATAGAAATAGATGTATATAAATATGTATTAATATATATATAGGAATAAAAATACATGTATAAAAATATTATTGTACTATAAAATTTAGAATTTATAAAACATGTAAATAAATAAGTCTGTAACCATTAATTTAGGCTACCTCAACAAGTTTTTCAGTTTGAGGATGCAGGTGATAGAATAAACTTCATTTAACCCAGGTGGCAGACATGCCCTAGTTCGTAGCTGCCAGCATAATTCTAATTTTTCAAGCATTAATGATTCTGGGCCACCCCTGCTATCACAATTGATACAGTCAATTGCCCTGAATTTAAAAATGTGATCTGGGTGGACATCCATATGTCTGGCTAGTGCATTTTCTAATTTATGGTTCCTAATATAATATAAATGTTCATATACCCTCTCTCTTAATTTCCTGTCTGTCTTGCCAATGTAATAGGAGGGGCACTTTTGACATTGTGCTAGGTAAATCACACCCTTAGATTGACAAGTGAATCTGTATTTCGTAGTGTAATTACATTCCCTGATATTAAAAGAAATTCCTGTTGTCATGTGAATGCAGTATCTACAGCACTTGAACATACCTTTACGTCTCCCATGTAATAGCCGGTTACTTTTGCATTCTAAAATGTTCTTTAAGTTTTTACCACTCTTGAAAACAAATTTGAGCGACACATTAAAATGTTCTTGAATGGTGTGGTCATTAATAATATATTCCCAATTCTTAGATATGATATTCCTTATGGCAAAACTGTCGGTACTGAATGGTGTGATGAAAGCTAAACTTAAATCATCATGGGTAGATGAACTCACAGTATTACTTGAATGCACTGTTCCAGTTTCTAAGGGAATGGTATTTTTCTTAACAAGTAAAATTGGTTTATATGTCCCTAGTGTCCTTTTGGTTATAACCTCTTCAGTCAAGGGTGTGATTTACCTAGCACAATGTCAAAAGTGCCCCTCCTATTACATTGGCAAGACAGGAAATTAAAGTTCTTCATTACGGCGTCCTTGTGCCTCTGTGTGCTTTTTGGATACTACAGTTTGACTACTTTCCTGGTGTGTATTTTTACATAAAGACTGGTATGTCTCTGTCACTTTTCTTGTGTTGCCACTGCCTCATTTATACTTCCTTTCTACTCCTTTGCTGAGGCGGTACTCCATTTTGTCAAAATCTGTTCTGCTGTTGCCTAAAATTTTCACTTTTGATGAGCTTGACTTTGTAATAAAGCTGATTGTGAAATTCACAGTTTGATGATCGTTTCAATATAAATAATTGCCTACTTCCTGATCTGTAAACCTGTCTTCCATCCCATTTGAAAACACTGGCCAGAATCCATGGAGATGCATTGAATTTCTGCTCAATAATTGCACAGTAAGTGACACTTATTGGTATCATGGAAAGTCATTAAACACAGTGCCATCTGGTGACATCAAAGTGTGTGTAGGGGAGCTGCAGGAAAAACTGAATGGGTGAGAATTATTGGAATGAAGTGGGACTCTACTAAAATAGGATATTGCTGGAGTTAGTTACGTTCATTCAGAAACTGCCTCAGTACCTAATCATAGCCACTGTAATGACTGTATATACTTCAGATGTCTGACTTCAATCAACAAGGCCAGCCTTACGTGAAATGGAGACCTAGACAATGGACTTCATGGCCTCTGCCTTTGGACGCTAGTCTATCCTGCAATTCCCCAGTGCTCCTCCCCTCTTTTCCCACATCCTGGTCCCATATCATCCAGATTACCTCTTTCTTGTTTTTTATACACTTTGTCTGACTTGTTAGCTTTTCACGTCATGCTTTTAACACACTCTAAATGGGCAAGATTTCACAAATATGTGTGGAGGAAGTAAATGAATTAAGCAACTGCCCCTAGACCTCCAGAAGTAATAAGTATCTAGATAATCTTTAGTGCATCTTAGAACATTCTCGCAACTTTTTGAAACAATGATGGCCTGAATAAAAAATACGATTAAGGAAAGAAATTCAGTCTTATTTTTTTTCTTTCAAAGAAACATAAGTTGTGTCTAAAGCTTAATGTTCAAAGTTAACAAAGTAGTAGTTCATAATAGATTGACATGATGGATGATTGCAAGAATATATAAAGTTTATCTGGGAATATGCCCTCTGACCCCTCCAAAAAGACAGTATAGTTGCCTTCTATATTTCACTTCTGTGTTAGATTGGGAGGAAAGTAAAAATGGGTCTATATCACTTCAGCGAACCATCACTTTAACAAACAGCATTTCATTGGAAATTCTGTTCATTGAATTCCCCTCATGTGGGGTGCTGTGCTTCCCCCACTCCCCCAATTATATATACTGACTCCAAGATCGCACTACAGTAGGGAAATAGCAAATTTCCCAAATCCTCACTGTACTGCGATGTCAGCATTAAGAGTTCAATGAATGGCATGTTCAATGTAATTGCACTGAAAATGTAGTTTGCTGAACTGATTATTTGTTGAACTGATAGAGACCCAGTAAAAACCCATATGGCTACAGGCATGCATTATACAGCTGAGAGACCGCAGAAAGAAACCAATGCATCTGGATAAAACCCATACAGTGAGTAGGTGCCGACTCCACACAAAAGGAATCACAGCCAAGAACTGAACTAGCGAACAGGATGATATGAAACGACAATGTTACACTCTGGAACACTGCGCCAGTGATAGTTACTATTACACACATGCTGGCCAAACAGCAACTTATTGCGGAAGAATGCTGATTTCTGTGATGGAAAAAAGGTATTATGGCCAGCTTGCAACTTTTAGATGCACTGCAACCCGTCTCCCTCAAGTACAGTCATTTTTATCACTGACAACTCCCATTCCCATCGATTACTAAACCTTTATTAACTGTGAACATCACAGATGTCTGGTGGTGTGAAAAATATTGCCTCTGTAAAATATTCCAGCTGACTTCACACAAGTGTACACTAATTATGAAAAGCCAGAATACTGGCTGCTTAACCTAAGAAGTTACAGCAAAGTCATTAATTTGTATTCATCAATAACCCCCATACCTAGATATCAGACTATAATAAAAATAAAAAATCATAACAGTTGGCTACAGTAATTTATTTTAATCTCCCTACATAAACACACACGTGCACACTCACACATGCGCGCGCGCACACACACACACACACACACACACACACACACACACACACACACACACACAAGGTCACACAAAGAAAAAAAAAGTACAATGCTATCAACTTGCTATACCATTCAGGATGATGTTGCTTAACCTTACAGGGAACTTCATGGCTCCTGCATTACAGTTCATCATAACAATGCCTGCACTGGTTCCACATCTTGATGAAACCATGGCTGAGCACAACTCTTCTTCCAGGTCATAACAGGCATCAGTGTTTTGAAGGAATGATCATATGGACCCAGTAAGTGTTCCTTAAAATAGCCATGAAGGAGATGGAGCATAATCCTGTTCTCCCTCATTCTCCATGTAGGCACTCTCTGGTGAGCATTAACAGAAGTTTTCATGCAGAACAAAATGGTGTTCTGCTAATTATGCTTTCAGCACAAGTTTTGAATTGTAGGTAGTGTAGACTGTAGCTGTGATGTAGAGTGACACTTATACGTGTCTTCTGCACAAAACTGGGAGATAGGAAATTCACCCCGGGGATCACACCAGTCGCCCTGCTAGACAGGGGTCCAGGGAAGTAAATATTGTGTGAAGAAATAGCCAGGGAATTGTTATGGTTAGGCTTGTATAGGTCCTAGGGCCGATAGCCTAGTACCAACCTATGAACCTATGAACTCACAGCTGTGAGCTGTCAGAGGTGAGCATAGGCAACAAGTTTGCTTCAAGTCTCAGATACAGACCAGAAAAAAGTGATACATAGACATTCATGTACCCTGGCACAGTTTGCCTACATTTCACACAAATATGTATAAAACTGCAATGCCACCTCCATTTTGAATACTAGGTTTTGAAGATTTAGGACAACATGATGGTATTTGGAGAGCAGTATTAGGAGAAATAACAGGATTGTGTGAATACATAGACAGCTCTGAGCAGGCCCACACTATTCTGAAAGTGCAATAAGTTGTTTTTTCTTGCCTTCTTAAGGATGTTCTCCCCTTGCACTAGAATTCTTATTACACAAGGCTATCAACTTGAACATGTGGGCCTATGTATGTATATTGGATCCAGATTTCAATGACAAGATATCCCAACATATCAAAACAACCTGTCCCTGCAAATGCCTTGCAGGATGTATAGTGAGAGAATGGCCTTTTGAATCTATATGGTGGAATATGATGATGAGTATTTACCTACCCTTGTATATTTCCGACCATGCTATGGTAGAGCTATGTCAATGGTGTTTACCAAGTTGTTCCTTAAGGGTGGCAGCAGGGATCATGCCCTAACCCTATGCATACCTATATGTCCAAAAAAAATGAATGCACCCTATGGGGAGTGTATTTGTTCCAAAGTGTGGCAATTACACCTGCTGTACATATTCTTGTATCTGCCCTTACATGTATTGTATGGCATACCCCTATAGCTGTCCCTGTGCATATGGTATGATATAAGTATGCTGCCCCTTTGTCTGCTGTTATCCTGCTAGTCTCAGTGACATACAATCTACAGCTCTGTGTTATATGTTCATAGGTATCTATTTCCATCCTGGATGCACATATACCCACAGTCCATAGTGCAGGTTAAACCTCATTCCCACATGTACACGAAAAAGTACAACCACTGTGCACAGCATCCTCAGTTGGGGGAGTGGTCCTACCATGGCTTTGAGCACCAGTGATGCTTCCTCTGTGACTATGTCAGCAGTTGAGAGCAATGTGCCTGATGTGCAGCCTTGCAGGGGTGTCTGATAGCACTATCATGTGTCACAGTTGACCCTTGACATATAGATGGCACTGAGGATCAATCAGTAGATGTGCTGGAATATCATGCAATCTTCTGAAAACCAGTCCAGTATGGACCTGACTGTTGTGTTGTTTAACATTTATGAAAACACTGAGTCCAGGGATACAGTCCTTGTTGGTCTTATGAGGTCTACGATGACACAAACCGATTTCCTCTCAACACCCACATGGGTGAGTGACATTGTCACCTTCACTACCCACATTGGTATCATTGTAAATTGTTAAAATATGGTGCCTATATGGTTTAGCCATGTAGGACGGCTAGTGCAGGTTGCACAGTCCTCACCTGTATTTGGATCTACATAGCATACCACCACCATTCATTGTGAATGGCCACAACATCCACTGGCAGAACACCTCAGTGGACTACAGCCAGGTTATTGTACTGCAGTCACACATTATCTTCACTGGGGATGGGGGGTTGGGGGATAAAATCGTAGTGCAGCAATTCACTGATATATACGGGCACACCCAGTCCATTACAAGAGGAAACCATCTTTGACAAAGGTTAGTCATCACCTTGAGACCCATGTATTCTCAGCACATGAACGTTGTACCCTGCTGTGATCTATCAATCACAGCAACAAGCAGCTCAAATTTGCCACTTTCACAGATATGAAGGGGAGGTGTTTAGGGGGAGCAGAGATGAGTTTAAGGACTACAACTCAGGCATAACAAAAGAATAGAAACTGTCCCCTTAGAAAGAAAAAGAAGTAACAGGCACTGAGATAACTGTTCTGTATGATTATCCCTGCTTGTCTTTTAAGTACTAATTGAAAAGCAAGAAATGGTAATTAAACCTGACTGACTAAAAGAAAGCAAGGTATACACGAAAACACATGTAAAGTCAATGCCTTGACAGGAGCTTAGGGGCTACGATATAATATTTTAAAGACAAACACTGCAATGTGAGATACCTAGAGGTAGACTAAAAAATCAAGATGCTGGACCCCATGTGGGCAGACTCTAGAATTACATTTAAACAGATTAAAAAAGTATATAGAGTCAAAAATGGTGTTAACATTTAGGAAACACCAAGACATGATGAAATAAACATGTTTTTTTTTTCAGTCTGTGGGTACAGTTTTCCTTTAAGTTAAGTCAACATCATTCTCTCTCTGCATAAGAAGTGTGTGTGCATGTATTTGTGTGAAGCCAGATAGAATACTGTGTTTATTTTAACACAGTCAGATATCTGAGGTGTTCACAGTCAATAAAGCAACTTGATGGCTATGGGGAGGAGCACATCAATGCTATCTAACAAAATGTAAATAATCAAATACCACAAGTATAGCTATGATGCATTTTTAACATAGGGTTCAAAAACTTGAATACTAAATTTGAAACTCATTCTAAAATAATGATATAACCTGAAGAAACAAAACATTTAGCATTTTCCCAAGACACAGACCATTTTCTCTTCCAGAAGAAGAACTGTAAATGTTTGCATCAGTACTTGTGGCCCATGCTGATTTCTTTGTTCTTTATCTCTGTTTTTACATAGATTTTTTTTGGTCTTACTAGCTCATCATGCTGAATTATGTAGCTTGACTTTTGTTTTCATATTCCATCTCATCTATGATTTCTGGCCACTTATGTGAAGCATTACCAATATTTTTTGCTTCTGCATTACTCTACAGCCTTCTCTGTTTAAGTGTGCTCTGCATGCACTCTGAAATTAATATAGCAATAACCAATGACTGGTTGTGGTATATTGAAGATTTACCCGCAATGGCAACCATAATTCTTCAATATATCACACCCTGCAGTTGGTAATTGCTGTTATACAATGATATTATTTAAAGGGACAGTCCCAGTGTTTAAAATTTGGGTCCACACTTCAGCTGTATAAAGCCACGCCCACTTTACAACGTCACTTACATTCCCTCCCACGGTGTCTTTTTTTTTTAACTATCTTGTATGCCCTCAATTCCAGTTATATTTTGGCTCCCATTGTCAACTACCCTTTAGTTTTATGGTTCTATGGCAGACGTCTGGATTTTTGCCTCATATTTTTGTTCTGTTTTTCATAAAATTGTGGTTTTATAATGACAGACTTTCAGTTTCAGATTTCATACCCTTCAGAAAATTCATACTAATGCAAAACCTGTTATTCAATCAACTTTACAAGTCTGTAAGAGCAATTTAAAAAAAAAAAGTCCGGATTTCGGAATCTAAGAGGCTGAGAGGTATGGTAAGGTTTGTCCTGCTTTACAATGTCTCCATTCATTAATACCATTCATTGTGGTTCGTTTCTATAGCAACCACAATGAATGATCATCCTAAAAATAACAATTAGTCTGGAGCAATTGTTCACCCCACTATTTTAGGATTTGCTGCTAAGAGTCTGAGAGGTGTGATAAGGTTCCTTAGGATCCTGCGTTATTATTTTAGTTTTTAGACAGCTGAATCGTTCATTGTGGTTCGTTTCTACAGTAAACGCAAAGAACAATCATTTTAGAAAGAGCACAGTTTTACTGTCCAGAGCATTTGTACCCCTTTTATTTTAGGATTTGTCCAGATTTTTGCTCTAACAGGCTGAGCACTACTTTGTACGTTAAAAACTTAGTTTTTAGAGCGATCGTTCATTGTGGTTCCTTGCTATGGTAACCACAATGAGCAATCTTTGTAAAAGCAAACTTTCTCCCAATGTTTAAAAAAAGGAACATGAGTAATGTACACCTAGCTGCTTTCTAAATTAATAACTTGTTTCTGTAGTAGAGCGATCGTTCATTGTGGTTAGTTGCTATGGTAACCACAATGAACAATTGTTGTAACAGAAAACTTTCTCCCCATGTAAAAAAAAAAAAGAAAAAAGGGAACAGGAGTAATGTGAGGACATTGCTTTCCACAGTGCATTCTAAATGTTAATGTGGTTCTGTAGTAGAGCGATCGTTCATTGTGGTTAGTTGCTATGGTAACCACAATGAACAATGATTATAAAAGAAAACTTTCTCCCCATGTAAAAAAAAGAAAAAAGGGAACAGGAGTAATGTGAGGACATTGCTTTCTACAGTGCTTTCTAAATTAACTGAGTTTTGTAGTAGAGCGATCATTCATTGTGGTTAGTTGCTATGGTAACCACAACCAACGATCTTTATAACAGAAAACTTTCTCCTAGTGTTAAAAAAAAAGAACAGGAGTAATGTGAGGGCATTGCTTTCTACAATGCAATCTAAATTGATAACTTAGTTCTTTAATAGAGTGATCATTCATTGTGGTTAGTTTCTACGGTAACCACAATGAAGGATCATTGCAAACAGAAAACTTTTACTGTTTGGGGCAGCTGCTCCCCCTTTATTTTAGGCTCTGTCTGGATTTCTTTCTCTAAGAGGCTGAGAGGCTCCTCCCCTACTTTGCAACAACTCCCTGCATTAGTATTTTAGTTTTCAGACAGATGCTCATTGTGGTTCCTTTCTATGGTAACCACAATGAACAATCATTGCAAGAAAAAAAAGTTAAAAAAAAAGAACAGGAATAATGTGATGACTTTATCTGCAAATGTGAACAGGGTTAATAAGGCTGACAGTCCTGAAATGGTTTATGGAGCTAGTTTACATATCCTGGCATTAAAAGCTTGATATTTGTGTAAAGGAGAGAATTCAGTTTGAAAAATATTGGGATGTAGGTTTGATATCGTTTGGACAGATGTGGAGGGAATTTTTGGGTACGAGTAGTTTGCAAATTAAATATCAGACCTGTGTATAATTACAGACAGAGCTACTATGTTGGATGTCAGGTATGAAAATTAAGTTTATCAACTAATAGGCATTTATGCCTGAATAAATATAAATGAGAGAGAATTATTTGAAGAGATTAGGAAGTATGGGATAGTAAATATGAAAGTGATAGTAATGAGAGATTTGAATTTCACTTTGTGAATGACTGGTAAAAAAGGGCAAGATTTTAAAAAAATTAAAAGAAATTATATGGTATGGGAATATTATCAACAGATGTACAGAAGTGGTGTGCTTTAAGAACAGAGAGGCTATTTTGTTTTACCTGAGAGGTTTAGACAAGATGGAGATTTTGGAAAAGGGCTGCTGACAAGGGGGCTCTATGGTTAGACCAGGATAAAAATGAAGATAACATTATGCAAGGGAAAGGGATTACAGGAATACATGAAACTAGATTAAATGAAAAAAAATGTGGTTCAGGGAGCAAAGGGTATTTTGTAAGGACCATTTATGTATGAGAAGATTCTTTGAATCTTGGACAAAATGGTGGTTATATTTTAAACCGAAATGAAAAAGGGATGCACATTAAACTAAAAATATGAGGAATAGTAGAAAATAATATGAAAATATTAATAAGGAAATTATGCATAATTTGGAAATAAATAGTGAGGAAACTTTTAAGAACAAAGCATCAGGTATTTAAGTGGTAAAAAGGATATTATATTATGCCGATTACTTAAAAAGGAATGAAAAAAAGAGGTATGTCCTGTTCTGGTAAAGATGGTTAAGGAAGAAAACAGATAAGTGAAAGAAACGGACAGAAAATATGGACAAAACAAAAGATTGTAATTGAGGAATATTTCAGGGAAATGCATAGTGGAAAAAAAGATGGTGAATAAGATAAACTAGGGTGTGAAGGAAATTTTTATTAAATGTGGTGAAAGGCAGGGCTATCCAATGAGTGGTTGTTGTTTTCATTGTTACTGAATATGTTGGCAGGTGAAGTATTTGAGTGAGTGATTTTGTATACAAGATGAGAGGAAGAAATGAAACACCATTGGTTTTGTTTGACACAAATGATATAGTTATAATAGCAAACACAGGCTGGATGAAGGAAATTTTGATTGTATTCATAGGATAATACGAAGTTGCTAGGCCCTTACAAGCATTGCCAAGTTCTACCCTTATTTCAACAATCAGTACAAATTGCCTCTGTCCAAGAGGGACACAGTTGAAACTCCCACAGTGAATGTACAGTAACCCATCCAGTCATCCAGATTGTGTTTGAAGAGGGCCAGTGAGGGGCTCTGCTTGACATGAAGTGGGACTCCATTCCTAAGGTATGGTAACCTCTGATAGACAAATCTGTCCCTCCAGCAGGTTCTATTAATGTCGCATACCAGGTTAAGGTGTTTAGAATGAGTAACTCGTGTACCATTTGAGTTGCAGATATACAGCATTTCCAATAAAGCAAGGTCATAGATTGCCTTATATGCAAGGCATAGATCATCTCTGAGTAGTCTGTATGAAACAGAATAAAGTGACACTGATTTCAGATGATCCACATAGGACAGATGCTGAAGACATTGAATTTTCCTTGTGAGGAACCTTTGTGGTCTCTCCAATTGCTGCATGTGCTTGAAAAAGTACATACCAAAAGGGGCATTGTAATCAATTATTGGCCTGATGAGGGAAGAGTACAGAGAGGTTATAACTTCTTTATTTCTAGATGCAGTACCCTTACTTATGAGATGAGCAATACAGAATGCCCTTCTTACCACTGTGGAAATATGATCACAGGTAAGATTACTGTCAACCTGTGTGCCCAGGTCTTTCAGCACTGAATGCATACTTAGTCTGCTGTTATTGATGTGGTAGTTAGCAGGAACTGTGCACTTACCGAAAAGGATGATAAAAGATTTTTTGCATTGAGTTTAAGGCCATGACTTTGGCACCAATCATTTCTTTGTGTAAGACCCTGTTGCAGGATGTAGACATTGTTTGAAGATTCTATGACCACTCCTAGTTTGCAGTCATCAGCAAACTTTGTCAGCCACAGACCTTTAGCTTTAGCTTGTACTTCTGAAAAGTAGATTCCAAACAGTAGAATACCCAGGACAGATCCCTATGGAACACCACTGGTTACAGGTCTGCTGTTGGAGGTGGATTCCCCTATTTTGACTATATGGGTTCTATCGGTGAGCCAGTTAGTGACCCATCTAATGATATAAGAGTTGATACCTAGCTGGGTGAGTTTGCCAATTATGCCTGACCATGAGATAGTTGCAAAAGCCTTGGCTAAGTCTAGGTGTTGTGTGTGCACAGATTTCTCCTCTTTCAGGGCCTTGCTGACTGTCTTAAAAAAATCCACCAGGTTTAACAGGCGGGATCTCCATTTGACAAATCCAAACTGATTAGGGTCAAGTGTTTGAAGGTTACCTATATGTTTGTTGATAAGGCCCATGCTGATTCACTCCATAACCTTCCAGATAAGGCTAGTCAGTCTAATAGGTCTATAATCCCTGGGGTCAGTGGAAGCCACACCCTTGTGCAAGGGGATAACAGCCATTTTCCATTCATCTGGGATGAAGCCATGGCTTATACCATGATTGAAAAGAGTACCTAGTGGTGTTGCTAATTCCTGTTTCAGCCCATGTAGGATGCAACCTGGGATGTTATCAAGTCCTATAGATGCTTTGTTTTTGGCCTTAGAGAGGGCATTTATGACCTGCTCTTTAGAGATACAAGGTAGAGGACAGGTGGTAGGGATGTCATGGGTTTCGTGTGGCAAGGACAGGGGGGTGAAGTTTTCACACAACCTGTTGGCTAATAGGTTAGCTATGTCTACAGGCTCAATATATGTGGTATCATTAACTACCAGTTTGGCACAAATCTGGGCTTTTCCATTTAGGTTATGGATGTAGCTAAGGAACACCTTGTGGTTGTCCTTAATTGAGGAAGCTAATTTAGATTCATAGTTTGCTTTGGAGGACTTCACAAGAAGTCTTTTTTTGCTTGTGTAAGCTGAAGAGGGAGTGCTTCCAGTCTAGGGCTCACTCCCTCTTAGTCAGACAGCAATTTCTTCCTCTTATTGTAAAGCCTGTTAATGGTAGTTGTCCACCAGGCAGGTTTGCTCTTCTTTGACGAGCTTGTCTTGGTCCTATCAGTTGCGACCAGGTCAATGCAATTATACAGGTGTTTGTATAAAGCATAGGTGTAGAACTTGGCGTAGTTGTCAGTTCCATCTGAGGGAGGAGGTGCAGCAAAGCCATTTATACCATCCTATAAGAGGATGTAATCTGCTTTGGAGAAGTTTTTTACTTTAATTGCTGCTGGGGGTGGTCAGGTGTGATAGCTACTTCAAATGAAACTGATTTGTGGTCAGATTTCACTAGGGATGACCTCACAGTGGGGGGGGGGGTGCTACAGTGATATTGGAGAAGATGTTGAAAGAAGTTGGGTTGGAATTTAATAAAGAGAAATATAAAGGTTTAGATAATGGATAGCAAGAACAGAATGAATCTATTTCTGTAGACAATACATCTGTTCTAGGGATTAGGTGTAGGAAAAGAGAATTAAGACAAGAACAATGGAAAACTTTACTGGAACACTTGAGACAGAGATGTATTTTTTGGGGAAATTTTGAGATGAGTTTCAAAAACTTGGTGCATTTAATAAATTCCGATGTTTCAGCTAAGATTATGCATTTCACAAATGTATTTATGTTACATGGAGAGGTTGAAAAAATTGCAACCATAATGGCTCTTTTAATGTGGAGTTCAATATTAAATCCTGATAAGACAGGAGTAGTGTGTTTTATTGAAAAGGAAGGGGGCTGGTTTAAATAAATCATGTCATATATGCTGTATTCTTGCACTTTTTTGGGTGTTGAAGGTGAGAAAGGATGAAAAGGATTGTTTCACATGGTTTTAAATGAAATATGAAACGGTTTGGGAAAAAATGAAAGTTAAGTGAGCAAATTATTTAGAAAATGAATAGTCAAGAAGATCAAGAAAAAAATTCTAATATGGAATTCAGTTTAAGAGAAGATAAGAAGATTAGGTTAGAAAGGTGTAAGGAGATATTAAATACATTTTCTATTGTTAATCAGTGGGAAGGTTTAGATGATAATATGAAAGAATCAATATAGAACAGACAAAAGAGATGTAACGATTTAATTGTATGTCAGGATTTTTTTTGGAAGACTTAAGGCCAGGATTCAATAACACCTACACTAAGTGTGCACTGTTCTGAGTGAACAGACAATGCAAACATAACTCATACCTTTTTGCTCCTAATTTTAGTTTTCCTACTGATATTCTTGCAGCTTTAAATATTTACATGGATTCATGCAGGTCACCACGAAGTGTTGTGGGGTCCTGATGGAGAGATGAAAAGTCAGCAAGCAAAGGAGAGTAGTAGTGCTGTAATTGAATTCATCCTCAAGTCTTGGTGAGTGCCTTCGTGAGGTGGACCTTGTTTTTCACAAAATCTCATCAAGGTGACACTGATATATAAATTGCATTTATATAGCATATATCATGGACAGAAGTAAATCAAAAATTAAAAAAGCTAGCTGGGTGCACAAGACCCAGGATAAAAAAGTGCCCGATCCTGGTAGGCGCACTGGTACCAGGACTGGAAAAAAATGACCGTGTAGAATCTTCAAAATATGCAAACATCCCTACAATGGGGCCAGGCCAGGCCCAGGGGAGGATGGACCCCTGTTGTAGAAGGAAGTAGCAGTTCACAAAAATCACAAAAACTGATAGGCCAAAGAAGAGACATAAAGACGATAGAGTGGACTATTGAGGATAAGAAAGAAATTATGTATTGTTGCTGTTATGCAAAAAGCCCAGAATTTCCAAACAAAATATATACAAAATGATTAAGAGAGAAATTAGAGGAAAGAAAAATACTTCCGCAGGAAAAACTGTCACAAGCTTCAAATAAAAATTTGTGTTCATTAATACAACAGACTTTTGAAAAACAGAATATAGATCAAGAAACTTTGATCTCTTTGGAAAAAGAAGCATCTGAGGAAGTGAGAAAATATAAACAACAAGACCTAGAGATATTTGAAAAATATAAAAAAGAAATATGGACATGGGTAAGAAAGAGAGATTTGATATGGTACAATATTTATGCAAAGGGGAAAGTCAAGTTAACTAATATAAAGAAGGCAGTCTCAAAGATATTCGAAGAGAAATACAGGCAAAGGCATCCAGATATGGAACATTTCACAATAAAAAATTAATAGCACAAAGATGTAATGTAGAAAAGATGATTTGTAAAGCAGAAGTTAAAGAAATAGAAGTTAAAGATATGCAGTGCCTGCAAAGTGAAGGATTTAATGTAGAAGGTCTAACACAGACTATATCACAGCATGATGGAGTGAGTCCCCAGAATAAGGAAAAGCAAGAAGATCAGAAGACATTCAAAGAAGAAATATGGACAGGGGAAAGGAAAAGAGATTTAATATTGTGTAATAGTTATGCAAAGGAGAAAGCAAAACTAACCAATACAAAAAGAGCAGCACCCACCTTTCTCGTAACTAGTCTAGTCCAGGTACAGATTTGCTGTATCCAGGACTGTTTGTAAGCTTCTGAGCCCCCCTTGCCTTTGTGTTGGAGTGCAGCCTTCTAGCTTATCAGTGGGAGTGGTAAGTACTAGGTAGCCTGTCTACCACAAGAGGAGTGGTTCTTGGCCCAGGAATTGTAGTTTATTGACCATTCAGGAAGTTGTCCATCTCTTTCAACTTTCTGTTTTAAAAGACCACATCTGTGCTTGTTTCCCATCTTTCCTGTAACTAACCTACTGGAAAGCACTAGAAAGCCTTAAACTGGTTTAAAGGACCACATCTGCGCTTGTTTCCCATCTTTCCTGTAACTAACCTACTGGAAAGCACTAAAAAGCCTTAAGCTGATATAAGCCTTCTAGCTTAAAAGAGAGACTTTGGAGGTATTGAGTATCAGTTTTCTGTATTTTCTTGCTGTACTTAACTGTTTTCTGCCTAAATGCTGATTTTCCAGCACTTATTGTAATTTAAAAGCTTGTTTTTTTCACATATTGTACTTATTTGATTGCCTGCACTTTTAAAAAGTTATTTTTTGTTTAAATAAATTGTTTAACTGTTGTAGGCTACACACTAAAGTGCGATAGACTTTTCTGATCGCTTGTAGTGGTTTAAAGCTGTTTTAAGTGTACTTTTTACAGTTTTTGCCTTATCTTTTCAAATAAAAAATAAATAAATAAAAAAATGTCTTGTTTCCTGCCTTTCTAAGCTAGTATAGTCCAATTTTCAGGCTAGTGCTGAATTCAGGGCTGTGTTACAAGTTTCTGAGTTGCCCATACCTTACTTGTATAGAGGGAAGTTTCTCTGTTCACCTGTGAGAGAGGGGAACTTTGAGCAGCCATCTGTCCCTGGAGGAGTGGTTCCAGCCCAGAAGTTAGTAGTTTAAAAACTGTGTTTGCATGGTTTTGTGCACCGGGCAGCACCGGTTAGCTAGGGTTAAATTATTCCCGGCTCCACTAAGTCTCCTCTTCAGTTTTTCACTTGAAACTAGTCTAACTCTCAACCTAAGCACTCAAAAAGCATCCTACAGTCCAGCACTTGCTCAGACCTAATAGCAAGCACTAATATACCCCGACACTTGACTGCCCAGCAGGGCAAGGCTCTTTATCCACCCCTCACCAACCAAGCGACTAAGCAGCTCACCCTACTATTCAGGCATGACCAAAGGGCAACTTCAGGTGTACTCTCCAGTCCAACCGGTGAATCTGGGTATCCTGAGACAATGTTACAACTGCCTCATGTACATAGACAGCCCTCTCCTCCTACCACAAAACACAAACATATGCGAGAGATGCAATTATACAGACAAACTGGAAGCTAAGGTATCTCCACCCAAGACTGGAACAGACAGTCATGAGGAGAAGGTTAACACTTGCACCACACCTCCAGCCTCACAGAGACCAAGTAAACCAGCACTGGCAAAAAATACACAAATACACAAAATCATACTCGGAGGCTCTAAATAAAAACCTGCAAAAACATCAGAGAGCTCCAAAGCAGACACCCACAAAACCTACACCTCCCGTCACAAACCAGACAACACATAAAACACAAAATCAATGTGCAGCAAAATCACAGCCCTTAAGGCGAAATAACATACCTAACACGCTAGTCATAGGCGACTCTATAGTCAGGCACACTGACGTCCCACTCACTAGGCTGGACAAGGAGAAGGTTATTGTTAGCTGCCTGTTGGGAGCCAGAATCCACCACATAACACAAGCACTCAGGTCACTCTAGAACAAGTACAAATATGACTCTGTCATTGCTCATGTTGGTGTGAATGACCTGAGAAGTACCTCCCTGGACTACATGAAAAGAGACATGAAAGAGCTCTCTGATCATGTAGCCCAGGTGGGTATGACCCTGACCCTGAGTAGCATCCTGCCCTCACCAAGAATGATACCTCAGTATAAAGAAAAAATGATCACTTTCAACAATTGGCTAAGCTTCTGGCGTCATTCAAAGAGGATCCAGCGTCTATCAGCCTGGGATGACATGCTCGACAAGCCGCGTTGCTTCGCAAGAGATGGCTTGCACCTGTCACCCCTTGGCTTTCGAATACTGGCCAAGGCTCTCGCTGCCCCCATAGTGCCTTTTTTAGGCAAGGCTCAAAATTCAAACCCACCTCCGTAAACAGCACAAGTAAAATAATAAGGGTTACGCTACTCAATGTCAGGAGTTTTAATCTCAAAATGCATGCACTCGAAGCACTCCTAAGTATGGAGAACGTTGACATCTGTGCAGTAACTGAAACCTGATTCAAGGCTCCAGAGAGCACTCCAGCACTGCTGGGCTACAACTTGTACCATACATTTCGGCCACAGAACATGGACCGAAACACAAAAGGAGGGGGTGTATCCATATTCATCAAGGATACCCACACCTCCAGGTTAGTGGGGCAGCATGATACCTCTGAGATCATCCATGTGCAACTAACATCGGGAAAATCTGCAATGCAAATTGTGGCCTGCTAAAGATCACCCTCCATGACCCAGGACCACCATTCCGCCTTTCTGGAGACAATGGAAAACATGAAGGTCCTACCGAACACCCTGATATTGGGAGATTTCAATTATCCTACTATTAACTGGGAAAACTACTTGAGTACAAACTCCCAGGCTCAGCTCTTCCTGGAATTTATCAACTCAAATGCCCTGGATCAGCTGGTAAACTCCCCTACCAGAGGCCGCAACATATTGGACCTGGTCATCACCAACATGGGTGACAGGTGCTCCGTACCAGAGGTCAACCCGTCACTGGTTAGATTAGACTATAAACTAATCACCCTGGATGTCCACACCCCACCACCACCCCCAACCATGGAAACCACAGTGAAAAACTTTTCTAAAGCAAACTTCACCTTACTCAAGGCAGAGGTGGTAAGTTTCACAGCCCCCACGCTAAAGGATAACACTGCCCAAGATGCAGAATCCTTTACAATTGCACTCTGTGAGCACCTACAAGGATGCATAGATTGTGCCATCCCTAGCAAAACCAAGACTCACTCTCCTAAGAGAAGAAAACCAGTCTGGTGGACCCCTGCCATAAACAGGTTATACAACAAAAGGAGGAAACTAGTTCAGAAAAAAAGCAAATCCCAAGAAGGAAAGACATCCCTGATCAGAATCAGTAAGAAACTAAGGTCCCTCATAAAATCATCCAAGGATAACTTCGAAAGAAAAATAGCCAAGGATTCGAAAGATAACCACAAAGCCTTCTTTAGCTATGTCAAGAATCTAAGTGGCAACTTGCAGATATGCTCTGAGATAGTGCAAAATAGCACAACATATACTGAACCTACTGATATTGCCAACATACTGGCAGATAGATTAAGTGCAAATTTCAACTCCCTCTCACCTTCAAAAGGGCCCACAACAATGCTGGAAAAGTGTAGTGTCCTGGAAATCACAGAAGCACAGGTGAAAACAGCCCTTTCAAAAGCCAAAAACACAGCATCAATGGGGCCAGATGGTGTCCCAGGCTGTGTCTTGCACGAATTACAGAATGAACTTACCCCCCTCCTAAACACGCTGTTCAGCCTCAGCCTCTCCACAGGCTACATGCCCATAGAATGGCTCACAGCAACGGTTATTCCACTCCACAAAGGAGGGGCCACAACTGACCCTGGTAACTATCGCCCCATAAGCCTGACTAGCCTGGTCTGCAAGGCTACGGAGTGCATCATCATGGAACTCATTAACAAAGACATTGGGAACCTCCAAACACTTGACCCAACCCAGTTCGGCTTTGTTAAGGGAAGATCATGCCTACTAAACCTGGTTGACTTCTTCGAGACAGTCACCAAGGCCATAGACGAGGGAAAGGTGGTTCACACAGCCGACCTTGATCTCGCCAAGGCATTCGACACCATTCCTCACTCGAGTATTATAGAAAAACTCACCAGCCTGAACATAAATCCCTATGTCACAAGATGGGTTGCCAACTGGCTTACAGACAGAACTCACATGGTAAGAATAGCGGGCTCCAGGTCCGACTCTAAACCAGTTACAAGTGGTGTCCCGCAAGGCTCGGTTCTGGGTCCCCTACTGTTCGGCATATATTTCTCAGAAGTACAGGCAAACACAGGAGGACTATGGCTAACCAAGTTCACCAATGACTGCAAACTGGGAGCCATAAGTGACTCTCCGGCTGACACGGACATCCTTCAAAAAGGCCTTACTGAGACAGACACCTGGTGTCAAAGTCATGGCCTCAAGCCAAATGCCAAAAAATGCATAGTCATCCAGTTTGGGAAAAACAAAACACCCATGAATTACCACATAAGCGGCAGCCCCCTTAATACAGAAAAAGTAATAAGAGATCTGGGGACCCAGGTAGATAGTAATCTCTCCTTTGACAATCATATTGCCAAAGTAGTTAGGAAATCCTTCTATGAGGCCCATCTAATTACTAACTGGTTCGCATCTAGAAGTAAAGAGGTTCTAGGGCCCCTCTACTCGTCACTCATCAGACCCATCATAGAGTACAATGCCCCATTTGGGATGTACCTCACAAGACACTTCCAACAGCTGGAAACACCACAAAAGCACCTCACCAAGAGGATTGCTGGCCTCAAACATATGTCCTATGCAGCCCGACTGAAAAAAACTCTGGCTGTACTCAGTGGCATATCGCTTACTCAGAGGTGATTTCTGCCTGACTTACAAAGCCATGTCCAACTCAGAATTGATGGACATGCTCCACCTAAAGAAATCCAAGTCACTGCGAGCCACGTGCTCTAGTGAGCTAAACCTTGCCACAACAATAAATAGAACATGCTGGAGGGATAGATTCCTGTCACAGAGACTCCCCATGCTTTGGAACAAAATTCCTAACTACATTAGGCAGAGCCCCTCACTAACACTCTTCAAGAGAAGCCTTGATGAGTGGATGGATAACAGAAAATACACCCCTGGGATCACTTCATTGGCTCTGCTTGACATAGGCTTAGTTAATTAATCAATGGGGTGGCGAAAGCCGACATACTCTGGCTAGGCTTATAAATGCCCTTGGGCAGATAGCCTAGTATCTACCTATGAACCTAAAGATATTTGAAGAAAAATATAGGGAAAGGAATCCAGATATGGAAAACTTTACAATACAAAAAATAAGAAGACTAAGAGGAAAAGTAGAAAAAGAGATTAGTAATGGAGAAGTCAAAGAAATAGAAATTGAGGTTATGGAACAGCTGCAAAAAGAAGGATTCAGTCTAGAAAATCAAATACAGAAAGCACCACAACAGGACAGAGTAATGGATATCCAAATTAAGGGGAAACCAGTGGAACAGGAAGCAATTGGTCAGGTGCCATATCAAGATATTTTGGAGCCTTCCACAGGAAACCAGTATAAACATTCATTTGAAGCTAGACAGCAAGGAAAGGAACAGGAAACTGTGGAAACTCTGATGCAGTCAATGTTGAGGAATGATAGGTGAGTGGGTTCCCATATGACAAAGCAACAGATGACACAGGATGAAATTGAAGGGAATGTGCCACAGGCAGATGCTATAGAACTGCCGCAGGAAAGGGAGAACAAGGGATGTGCCCTTAGTATGGAAGAAAATGAGTTAAGAGAAGAGTTGCTTGATTTGATAGACAAAGACAGATATATCAAGATCAATGAGAGAAATAGACTGCAAAAGGTTAATAAAAGCCCAAAAGTCAGAAACTTGATAAAACAAATGAACACGGTAATTAGGACTGTCCATAGAGATCCATGCGATATAACAGAAGTAAACAGAATATATTACTGTTCTGCTAAATTAATAACTGATAATGGTCTACCACAGGAACACAGGCTAGTGAGGGAAAAGAGGGTGCGAAAGCGAATACCATCATGGAAATATTGAATAGAGAAAACTATAAAGCAGCTAAGAGAAGAAGTGTCATTGTTAGAAGATTGTAGAAGAGGGATTAGATCAATAAACATACTAAGAAAGACAGGTGTGATAAAAGCAATGCGCAGTATTAGAACAGAACAGGATCTATTATGCACTATTGGAGATAACAAACTAAAAATTTCAAAACAGCCGGAAAGACTTAGAAGATACAAAGATAAATGTAAGGGAAAAGCAAAAAATAAGCAATTTATTGATGACCCAAAAAAGTTTTATAGAGAATTGGGAAATAAGGTAAAAGGAATTGAAAGACCGCCAAAAAAGAGGACGTAGATACATTTTGGAAAAGTATCTATGAAGGTCCCGTGGAACATAACAAAGATGCTAAATGGATAGAAGAAGTAAAAGAAATAATAAGAACTTAAAAGATACAGGATATGAAATGGGATGAAATCACAACCAGAGAGTTTGAAACAAAGATGAGAAAAGTCTCTATCTGGAAAACCCCAGGCCCAGATGAAGTACCTAATTTTTGGTTTAAATTATTAACTTCTTTGCATGAGGATTTAGCCATGAGTAAGAACTATTTATATGCGTACCCCGAACACACACCGCAGTGGTTAACAACAGGAAAAACAATGCTCTTACTAAAGAGTGAACCTGCAAGCTACCCTAAAAATTATAGACCAATAACTTGTCTTCCAATGACGTATAAATTATACACGGGAATTGACGCCGAAGGAGTTTATAGTCATTTAGAAGAAAACTCAATTATGGCAGTAGAACAAAAGGGCAATAAAAGAAAGTCATATGGAACAAAGGATCATTTGTTGCTAAACAAAGTTATATTGGAGAACTGTAAGAAGGGGAAGAATCTAAGTATGGCATGGATTGACTACAAAAAAGCATTTGATAGTATCCCACATTCATGGATAAAAGAGTGCTTAAAAATGTATAAGATACATCCTACACTGATTGACTACATTATAGCAACCATGAAACAGTGGCAGACACTTTGCAATTAAGCCATGATAAAGGACATACTATTATCCCAGGGATAAAAATTCAAACGGGGATATTCCAGGGTGACATGTTATCACCGTTGCTATTGTGCCTTGCCATTAATCCATTAAGCTGTTTACTTAACAGCTTAGGCCATGGCTACAATTTTGCTCCTAGAAAACAACAAAGTCTAATGACTTCTCATCTTTTCTTTGTCGATGATTTAAAACTGTATATCTCATCAGATGAGGAACTGAAAGCACAGCTGCAGGTTGTCAAAACTTTTTCAGATGGTATTGGAATGTCATTTGCTCTTGATAAATGTGCAAAAGCAACCTTTAAAAAAGGAAAACTGCAGCACCAGGATAACATCAGTTTGGGACAAGAATGTGATATAAAAGAACTTGAGCAAGAGGGAGTGTATAAATACTTGGGAATTGATGAAGGATCAGCAATAAAACATGAACAAATGTGAATAAAACTCAGTAGGGAGTACTTTAGAAGACTTAAATTAATCCTAAAAACAGCATTGACAAATAGGAATAAGATCCAAGCTATAAATCAATTTGCTCTTCCTGTCCTAACTTATAGTTTTGGAGTGACTGACTGGCCCAAAAAAGTGTTGGATAGACTGGATATTAAAACAAGAAGGATGCTTCATGCTTACCAAATGATTTATAAAAATCAGTCTATACCAAGATAATATATTCCCCGTTCCGAAGGAGGGATGGGCCTCCTTGAAATTGATTACATGTATAGATCTGCAATTGTGGGACTCCACACATATCTACTGACCTCACAAGTAGAAGTGAAAGTTTTGAAACATGAAGAGAATAAATCTAAGATGACTTCTCTGCTTAATTTAGCAGAAGCATATCGATGTCAAGCAGGAATATCAATCAAACCAGAAGTGTATAAAAAACAGGCAGCAACTGAATGTGCTAAAAAACAAAAGAAAGGATATAAGGTGAAGGACCAAATGAGAAGGCAAGAAATGTGGAAAAAAACGTAAATATAGTTGCAAGTATTGAAAACTTCTGGAAGAGCCTCATGTTGATCAAGAACGAATGCAGGAATGGTTAAGGAGGAGTGAATTCACATCAAAAAATGAAAGGTTAATATTGGCAGCCCAAGATAGTGGGCTATGTACATGCTGGTTTACAAAGTCCATTGAACATGCAGGAGAAACTATATAAGTTTTGTAAAACCGAATTGGAAACAGTCACACAACTTGTTGCTTGTTGTGACACACTAATGGCAGAGGGACTGTATACTGAAAGGCATAATAATGTGGCAAGACTGTTACACTGGAGATTGTGCAAATGTTATGGTATCAAAGTGGCTGAAAAACATTGGAAATGAGCCACAAAGAATCATAGAAAATTATGAAGTTTATATCACATGGGATTACCCATTACCAACAGTTCAAAAGATAGATGCTAGAAAACCGGATACAGTGGTCCAAGAAAAGAAGACAAAAGTAGCATTGATCATTGAAATCGCCACACCCAGTGACTGCAGTGTCTTGTGTACAGAGAAACATAAAGTCATAAAATATCTTGATCTGCAGGCAGAAACGAGAGCCAGATGGAAGAAAGATACCCAGACAGTTCCAGTAGTAGTAGGAGCAATTGGTCTTATAAAAAAGAATTTACAATCGTATTTAGATATGTTACCAATTCATGTAACACTGTACGAATTGCAGAAGGAGTCATTACTGGGCACATTGCAGGTGCTGAAGAGAGCAGTTTTGGCTAACATCAAAGAGTGAAACAATACTAATTTCATGAACTTTAATCATACTTTGACTTAGGAATGGGGTTCATTCTTGTCATGGTACTAGAAACCCAAAAGACTTGGAGAAATTAAAAAAAAATAGACTACATGTACACAGTGTAATCTCTGAGTGACTAGAAAGCACAAAAAATGTGATAAGAATTTTATTGAATACATATCCTGTACACAGTGTAGGCTTTATTGAGTCTGTCCTGCAATAAATTACTAGTAAAAGAGAGCATGCTTATTAAGGCAGTAAGTGAAAGGTGTTTTTACTGTAAACAGAAAGACAGTGGAGCTTGTGTTTTTGCAATGTGAAACAGTAACAAAAAAGTATGGGACAAGATGTATAAAGAGATTTTTTTAAAATAAACTGTAAATAAAGAAGAGTTAGAAATGCATATGATTATATTTGTATTTTATCAGAAGAAAGAAGAAAAATATGCTGTAAATATAAATTATTTGGTGTACTATGGTTTATATGGTGAGCCAGTATGAATGAGCGTTTGTTTGATAAAAAGTGGATATTGTCAGATATATTGCGAAATATAATACTGTGGTTATGTCAGAAGGGGTGGGGATCAATTTACAGAAAATGTACTTTTTTGTAAATATGTATAAATAATGTATGTACATGTGTAATTTAGTTTTTTATATGATCTTTTGTAAATAAAGGACCACTACCCTTTTCAAAAAGTGCCATAAGACCCAAGTCAGGTAAATGGTGCCTTGATTTAATGCCTCATCTGAAGGGCGGCACACTTAGGAGTGCAGCTCCCCCTTTTGCTGTACTGCAGTATCAGTATTAGAAAAACAATCCAATTACATGATGTAGTAATGCAAACCACAGCCTTCTGCTCTCAACACAAGAATGCTACCTGTTGGGCAGATGGAGGGAGAGAAGGAGATAATGGAGTGGTGAGAGAAATGGAGGAGAAAGCCAAAATTAAAATCGGAGAATGCATGCAGGATTCTGAAAATATGATTCAAATAAATCTACACAATGGAAATGAGTCGACAAATGATGTGTAATTACAACTTTCCAGTCGGGAGGATTGTGGGATGATTTACTTAAGGAAATGATGATGATGATGATGACACGGCAATACCAAGCAGCTGCACATTGCATTGTATTGCATGGACTCCCAGAGAAAAAAGTATGGGACAAGATGTATAAAGAGATTTTTTTAAAATAGACTGTAAATAGAGGAGAGTTAGAAATGCATATGATTATATTTGTATTTTATCAGAAGAAAGAAGAAAAATATGCTGTAAATATAAATTATTTGGTGTACTATGGTTTATATGGTGAGCCAGTATGAATGAGCATTTGTTTGATAAAAAGTGGATATTGTCAGATATATTGCGAAATATAATACTGTGGTTATGTCAGAAGGGGTGGGGATCAATTTACAGAAAATGTACTTTTTTGTAAATATGTATAAATAATGTATGTACATGTGTAATTTAGTTTTTTATATGATCTTTTGTAAATAAAGGACCACTACCCTTTTCAAAAAGTGCCATAAGACCCAAGTCAGGTAAATGGTGCCTTGATTTAATGCCTCATCTGAAGGGCGGCACACTTAGGAGTGCAGCTCCCCCTTTTGCTGTACTGCAGTATCAGTATTAGAAAAACAATCCAATTACATGATGTAGTAATGCAAACCACAGCCTTCTGCTCTCAACACAAGAATGCTACCTGTTGGGCAGATGGAGGGAGAGAAGGAGATAATGGAGTGGTGAGAGAAATGGAGGAGAAAGCCAAAATTAAAATCGGAGAATGCATGCAGGATTCTGAAAATATGATTCAAATAAATCTACACAATGGAAATGAGTCGACAAATGATGTGTAATTACAACTTTCCAGTCGGGAGGATTGTGGGATGATTTACTTAAGGAAATGATGATGATGATGATGACACGGCAATACCAAGCAGCTGCACATTGCATTGTATTGCATGGACTCCCAGAGATACTCATATAAATAAAAAAATAGCACTTTCTATTCTGTGTATTAATGCAGTTAAGTTTATTTAATTAATTAATTAATTAATTAATTTATTTATTTATTCATTGTATTTATTGGCATTTATTTACCAGGAAAGTCCACTGGCCCAAGGAAGCCCATTTTCAGTGGAGGTCCGGGGAGAAAAGCTCCAGAATGTGATAAATGTACCTAAACATCATTTACAGAAATTACAGAGACACAAATTATCTACAGAACATTATAGGTAAAAATCAAATACACAAAGATTATTTGCAGATATTACATCAAAGAGTTACTACATTTCAAAGAGTATTCATTAAATTAACCTAGGATGAACTACACCTGCTACAAACTTTCTGACATACAGGCTGACCATCATCATGGTCACAGATATAATAAAAGGAACTATAAAGTTGGAGAGAAGTGTTAGGATGAGACAGTAGGATACAGCAGGAGAGGTATAGGTAAAAGGGGTCCAAAAATAAGATAGCCAGGGAGAGAGTATGAATGAAGTAGTAGAAGTTGATTTGAGTGCAGAGGTAGTTATTAAATAAAGTAATAAGGGAAGGAAGACTAGAAAAAGAGGGAAAGGAGAGAGATGGAAGAGGGGAAGGATAGAGAGGGAAGTGTGTACAGAGTAAAAAGTAGGAGAAAGAGAGAAAGGGAGGCATGTGAGGAAAGGAGAAGGGAGTAGCACTAGTAGCGGTGTAAGGAGGGGTAAGGAAAGTAAAATCATCATCATCATCAGCCCCCTTTTTCCCATTTTTTCTACATGGGGTCGGGGTATCATGGTAACTATCGCCAACTCGCTCGATTCAGTGCCATACTCTTACCTTCTTCAACACTTATGCCTGACTGTCGCAGATCTTTTTTCACACAATCCATCTACCTTTTTGCTGGATGTCCTCGCTTCCTCTTACCTTCTCCCTGTCTGTCCCAAATCTTCCTCACCAAATTGTCTTCTGCTTTTCTAAACATGTGCCCAAACCACCGTAATCTGTTTTCTTTAATCTTTTTTGCAATTGGAGCTACTTTGCCTTCTGCTCTTATGTTCTCATTTCTTCGTCTGTCCTACAGTGTGCATCCTACCACCTTTCTCAGGCACTTCATTTCCATCACCTTTAGCTTCTTCAACTGTTCTTCCTTTACTGCCCAGGTTTCTGTACCATACACTAGCACTGGTCGCTCCACTGTCTTGGACACCTTACTTTTCAGCTTCTTTGGCATTCTTCTGTCATAGACTACCCCTGATACTCTATGCCAGTTGGCTGCAGCCTCTCTAATTCTAGCTTTGACCTCTTCATTCAGACTTCCCTTCTCCTCAACCACCCCTCCCAGATACTTGAAGCTGTTTACCTGTCACACTATCTTCCCTTCTATCTCTGTTCTCAGCTTCTTCTGATTTCCCCAGTTTGCTGCCATTACCACCGTCTTATCTGTGCTTAGTTTCAACCTATATGCCTTCAGATTTTCATTCCATTCTCCTATCCTTTGCTGAAGTTCTAGTTCAGAGTCTGCCTGTACTGCCACATTGTCTGCATAGAGCAGCTTTGTTGATCTGTCCCCTCCAACCTGTTTGCTAATGTAGTCCATCACCAGTATGAACAGCAGTGGGCTCAGAGCTGAACCCTAATGTACACTCACTCCCACTGGGAACCCCTCTGTGAGGCCGAACACTGTTCGTACCTGAGTCATTAGGTCCTTGTACATAGCCTGCACTAATTCTACCAATGTTTCTGGGACTTGAATCCACCGCAGTACTGCCCAGATCAGCTTTCTTGGGACCTTGCCATATGCTTTCTCCAAGTCTAGGAATGCCCAGTTGGACTCTCTCCTCATCTCTAGCTTCTTCTCAAGTATCTGTCTCACTGAAAACATCTTCCTGCTTTGCAGCTATTGTGTAAATTAATACCATTTATTTGTGGTTCATTTCTATAGTAACCACAATGAACGGTCAATGTAAAAAGAACATTTTTACTGCCCGGAGTGGTTGTACACCCCATTATTGCTTTTTCTGGATTTCTTGGGGTTATAATTAGCACATTTTAAAATCTCAACAACCAAGTAACATATACAGTACTCCTTAGCCTCATATGAAAGCTATCAGCTAGATGAATAAGATGTTGCTGGCAGTATGCGCGTAATGAGTGGTTGCTGAGATATTGTAAGTTGCTTTGAAAATATTTCAAACATTAATAAAATTTGGTTTAAAACCTAGAACCTAAAGATCATTACCACTATAAAAATAGTTTTTGCTGAAGAGTTTGCCAGTTATACATCTTTCATAGGATCGTAGGAGGTTACTAGGCTAATGACTCCTGGGGCCCTTACAAGCTTAGCCAAGAGTTAATCCCCAAAAAATAAACCTCAGTCTGCATCTGTCTCGCCTGTCAATGAGGGACAGAGGATGAACCCTGGGACCAATTTGTGGTTTCCCATCCACTCATTAAGGTTGTGCTTGAAGAGTGTCAGCAGTGTACTCTGACATGTATGGGTTGTCTATTTCAGAGATCGGGCAGTCTCTGGTAGACAAACCTCTGTTTCCAGCAGGTTCTGTTAATGTTGCATATTAGATTTAGGCCTTTCGATTGGGTAATGTGCAAGGAGTTAGACTTACAGATATGGAGCATCACTAGTAGGGCAGGGTCTGAGATTGCCTTGTAGGTGAGGCACAGATCACCTCTGAGCAATATGTATCATATTGAGTACAGTGATAGTGATTTGAGCCTGTCCACATAGGACAGGTGTTGGAGGCCATACATTCTCTTTGTGAAGTATTTCTGTGGCCTTTCCAACTGGTGCAGGTGTTTGGAGAGTTACATACCAAATGGGGCATTATACCCAATTATTGGCCTAATGAGGGAGGAGTACAGAGAGGTAATAACCTTCTTTTTTCTGGATGCAATCCCTTTACTTATGAGATGAGCCAAGTAAAAGACTTTTCTGACCACTGCTGCTACGTGATAGTCAATTGTGAGATTGTTGTCAACCTGTGTACCCAGGTCTCTCACACAAGTTGTGTGCTTACTTAGTTGCCACTGATGTGGTAATCAGTAGGAGCCGTGTTTTTGCCAAATGGTATGATAATACATTTTTTTGCATTTAATTTAAGGCCATGACTTTGCCACCAGTCATTTGTTGCTGTGAGATCCCCTTGTAGTATGTTAAAATAATCTATGGTGTCAATGACAGTACCCAACTTACTTTAATTGCAAACTTGGTCAACGACAGGCCTTTTGTCTTTGCCTGGACCTCTGAGAAGTAGATGCCCAACAGTAGGGGTCCAGGACAAATCTATGCAGAACACCTATTTTGACCTTGTGATCCTATCGGAGAGCCAGTTGGCCACCCACCTGATGAGATAGGGAGTTGTGTTATCTTTTTGATGATGCCTGAGTGGGGAATTATGTTAAAGGCTTTGATGAATTGAAGGTAAGCTGCATGCACTGACTTTCCTCATCCATGGCCTTGGTCACAGTCCCAAAAAAGTCAACCAGGTTCAACAGGCAAGATCTGCCCTTGACAAATCCAAACTGGGTGTAGTGAAGTGCTTGGAGATTGCCTATGTCCTTATTTATGAGGTTCATAATAGTAATGTGTATAGTACGCTGTGTCAATGCATAGTGCTGTAGTATCATAATGTAGTTAGGTAGGGGTTTGAATCCTTTACTTGCCAATTGTGTGTGTGTGTTCCCACGTGGGAGAGGAGCAACCTTTTGCTTGGGAGGTTGGCCTAATGGTTAAGGTGTTTGCCTTACAAACACAAGGTGCTGGGTTTGAATCTCACAAGGGATAATTGGCTAGGCTTAAAATGGCTCAAAAGGGCAGTTAGCTTAGTACTAATCTATGAACCTATGAACCTATACGCTCCATGGCTTTACAGATTAGGCTTGTCAAGTTAATGGGGTGATAGTTTCCAGGGTCAGTAGTGGCACCAGTTTCTGCAAGGGGATGATGATGACAGTTCTCCACTCTGCTGGAATGAAGCCTGTATTTAAGCTGTGGTTGAATAAGATGCTGAATGGCGAGTCTAGTTCTTGCTGAAGATGGTGCAGAATACAGCCTGGGATGCTATAATATCCCATAGAAGTTGTGTTCTTTGCCTTGGATAGGGCATTTAACACTTGATCTATGGAGATGTGAGGTGTGGAACTAGTATCAGGGGTGTCAAATGGGCCTTTGGGGGGTCGGGGGGGGTGAAGTTTGTGCTGAACTAGCAGGTTGCCTGAGTCAACAGAATCAGTGTAAGTGATACTGTTAATAACTAATTTGGAACAAACCTGGGCTTTGCCATTGGAGGTTCTTGACGTAACTGAAGAAGGCTTTGTGGTTACCCTTTGTTTTAGAGGCTAGTTTCTATTCATAATTGCCTTTGGAGATTTTCACTAGTGATCTAATTTGCTTGTTGAGGCTAAGGGGAGAGTTTTTCCAATTGGGAATTTGTGCCTTATTACCCTTGGACAACAGTTTCTCCCTTTTGCTGTAAAGCCTGTTGATAGAGGTTGCCCACCAGCTAGGTTTGTGTTTCCTTGAGGAGCAGGATTTATTTCTGTTAGGTATGGCAGAGTCCATGCAGTTGTACAAGTGCTTGTATACTGCACTGGCATACTGTTCAGCATAGTTGCCAGCATCCCCTGTGGGGGGCGGTGGTGTGAAGCTACTGATTCCATTCCTTAGAAGGTTGTAGTCAGTTTTTGAGAAGTTATTTAGCCTGTTTAAGGTTGGAGGGGGTAGGGGGCATAGAAACTTTGAATGAGACAGACAGATGGTATGATCTCACCATGGAAGAACTTACTATGGGAGTGGTGCAGCGGTTACCCATGTTGGTGGGAACTAAGTCCAAATGTTATCTCTCCTTGTGGGGGAATGAGACAAGCTGGTCGAGTGCATTGGAAGTGATGAAGTCAAGAAATCATTGGGTGAGTGCATTAGTGCAGGAATAGTTCTCCAAGTCTATGGTGGGGTATTTGAAGTCAACAAGGTGTTATGGAGTACCTTGATGGGGTCAAGTAGGTCCAGGTAGGAGGAGTGGGTGTGAGTCATGGAGGGGGTCTATAGATGGATATAATTTGGATGGGTGTCTTGCCAATTGTCATTTAACCTGGAGTAGTTCTAGTGTGTCATGCTGGCAAACCAGTCTGGAGGTGTGCTTCTCTTTTATGAAGATAGAGACTATACCACCCTTAGTCTTCATGACCTCATTTTAGGGTCAGAATGTGTGGAATGAGGTATAGCCTGGTAAGGCAGGGGTGCTATCCACAGCCTTGAACCAAGTTTCTGTGACTGCACAGATGTCAGCATCTTCCAGTGTAAGGACAGCCTCCAGTGAGTGCATTTTTGGGTTAAGGCTACTAGCGTTAAGCAGCATGACCTTCAATTTGCTTTTTGACAGATCTTTTATGCTGGAAGATTTGTCACTGGGAGATTGCATAAAAAAGGCACAATGGGAGAGGCAAGAGTCTTTGCCAGAATCCAGAATCCCAGTGGTGACAAGTGGAGACCATCTCTGGCAAAGCGTCAAGTCCCGTCAACCAAGTCATCCTAGGCAGACAGATACTGGATCCCCTTGGAATGGCACCAGAAACTAAGCCAATTGTTGAATTCAATTATTTTTTTGTTGGGATTGTGGTATCATTCTTGGTGAATGTAGGATGCTGCATAGGGCTAGGGTCACACCTGCCTGGGACACATACTCAGAGCCCAATCATGTCTCTCTTCATATAGTTCAAGGAGGTACATCTCAAGTCATTCACACCGACATGGACAATGACAGAGTCATACTTCTACTTGTTGTGGAGAGACTTAAGTGCGTGTGTGATGTGGCAGATTCTGGCACCTGACAGACAACTAACCATGATCTTTTCCTTGTCGAACCTGGTGAGGGGGACATTGGTGTATCTCTCAACTGAGTCACCAATGACTTTTACGACTGGTTTATTGTTATGCCTTATGGGCTGTGTTGGTTTATTCTTATGCCTTATGGACTGTATTTGTGAGACACTGGTGTGTTGTCTACTGTCTATGATATGTTTGGTGTTGTGTGTCGACTGATTGTGGGTGTGTTTGGTGGTCTCTGCTGTTTAGGTAAGTTTTTATTGAGGACCTCTGCATAGGTGAGTGTATGTTGCACTTGACTATGTGATGGGGTATGTGAAAGGGGTGTGGTAAGTCATTACTTTTATTATTGTAAGCCTCTGTCCTTAAGTGACAAAGGCCAGACTGTTTACAATTTCCCATCCGAATATCAGGGTATTTGTTTCAATATGGTTGTGTACCCTATTCCATACTGTGTGGATCCTTTGGGACATATATTTGCTATCCAATACGTTCTGTTTATTTCACAGGAGAAGTTGAGATCCCTGATCTAGTGTTTCTGGTACTGTTTGTTTTGTGCATGTACAACAGAATCATCAAGGCTTGGTAAAGAACTGTGTTTGTGTGGGATATGAACCTGTCACCTCTTTCACCCAAAGTGAGAATCATACCTCTAAGCTGACAAGCCATACTTGGAAATGTGGCGTAAATATGACTGTCAGTGTACCAAGCAGCCAGACATTGTCCTACTAAACCATTTTCTTCACCGTTTCCATTTATTATCAGCTTCTGAGTTGTGGAGAATGATGTTATCCATCAGCCACATTCTGTCCCATCGCAGGCTACAGAACCTGCGTTTTCCCCTCAGTTGCATATCACTTTGTAATAGACTGCACCGTGTGCATTTAAAGTTTCCACTTTTTAGGTGTTAATATGTTGTGCTGCAGTTTGCTGACACTGCTTAACTGCTGCTGACAATTTATTCATGCTACAAAACTTCCTAATTTAGGTGACTCTGGAATGCAGAGCAGTACTGACCAATTATTTACATGCATGATTTTACTCACCTACTAGGTCACAGCTACAGTAGTCGCACAGTCTACTTCAGAATGCCTACATTACTATAGAGCAATGACTATTTGTATCACTTCCCATGCACTAGTGAGGAACAGTGTGCATACAGACATCTGCAAGGATCCTAGTAAGATACCTTCCTTTGCAAAGTATTCTGAAGTAGTCAGTCAGTCTGTGTCACAAGTGCCCATATACAGGGCTTTAAACTTTTGTTGTCGGCTTCCATCTCAGTCTTCATACACACACTTCATACTTGCGTAAATGTTTTACTAACATTGTATAATTACTATTTCATGACACGTTACACTGTGTGGTAAGGAAAGTCATAGTATTTCAGTTTTTAAGAGATTTACTATAAACATTGTCTCATTATTTTTAGCTCAGTGTTGGAGTTCGTTAATCACTTGAATCTTCATTTGAAACAAAACTTCTGTGGCAAAGATAATACCACAATAGGTGTAAAGGCAGGTAAGAACTTCCCCATTCATGTCAATGAAACTGTGAAAAGAGGTGAAAATGTCCCCATTCACATTAATGAGGTGATGGACACAGAGATTCATTCCTCAGGTCTGACAGATTACCATTCCATCAATACTTCATAATTAAGATATTGTAATTTAAATTTATGAAAAGTGGCACAGAAGCTATTATTGGTGGGGTATGGCTCTGTAGGAGGTATGACATGATTTGAACTTCCTGCAGGATTTTTGGCTCACTTCAGAACACACACTGTCAGAGTGAAAAGCTGGAGGAAAATTTCTTGCAATCTAGTCTCTTGTAAAAGAAGAAATAGTCCTGTTTAGCCATGCCTTGTGACATGGATGTTGGCTTCATCGCTAATTGTTTTGAAGGGTTTATTTTGAAATTGTCCTCTTTGTAGAGGAAGTACCTCTCAACTGTACAGATTTTCGCAGAATGTCCAGATTTTTGCATTATATTTTTGGTCCATTTTTCATAAAATTGTGGCTTTCTGGCAAATTAGTGGCAAATCATTAAAGATTGAAGTTAGCAAATAATGACAGATATTTGAATTTTAGACTTCATACCCTGCAGAAAATTCATGCTAATGCAAAACCTGTTATTATATCGACTTTTTAAGTTTGTAAGAGCAATATATAAAAATTGTCCCTATTTGTACCACTTTTTTATGGATTTGTCCAGATTTCTTACTCTAAGAGGTTGAGAGGTAGACAAGACTACTACTGGAAAACTGTGAACCAGAATTACACCAGACAGATGCTGGGTATTACAGGGTAAGTGCACCTTTTTATTTTTGAGAGATTGTAATGCTGTGATAAGTCAATGGTTTCAGCTCCTGTTTTGTGGGTACATGGTGAGAAATAAATGGGTACAAATTATGTAGTCTGTGTACTTCTGTTGTATTTTTTTCTATGCAGTAATTCATTGTAACATTTTATTTATTTCAAAAGTTTTCTGTTCTAACTTTGATGTTGGCATGCGGTTGGTTACGTACTCTTGGATGGGAGCATTTTTGAATTTTTTTTATTTCGATACTTTTCATTTTAACTGAATACATCCTGGCTGGTCAGTCTGTTTATTGATGGTATGGATTTAGCTGACTATTTGCTTGTACATGCGTGTATGAATTTGTGTACTTTTATAACAGTCTAGTTTTGCTTGAGGTTTAAGGTCCAGGAACATGACTGTTTAACTGTGACTTCCTGATAAGGATTTCTGCACATATGATCTACAGTTATACACATTCAGGTTCTTAGGGACATTAGCCCCCATTAGCCTAGTTAGGTAGAGTTCTCACAGTGGTCCATGATAAGAAAACTTAGTGTTTCAAAGTTTATTAAACAGTTGGTTTGCATGATACAGACAACTTGCAGTCACAGACAATCAGCTTATGCAGTGGAAGACTGAGATGATTGATTTCTTGTGTTTGTGCAATGTATATGTGCAGCTCAACCAGTTTGCTGTTATTCATAGATTACATTTGCTGTTATTCATACATTATTGTGAATATAACTGCAGCCTAAGCATGTATGGTGATGCAGGAGATTGTAATTTTCCAACCTTGTCCTTTGGTACATCATCTCACATCCAGTTCTGTGAGGTCATTGGCTTTTTTTTCCTTACCTTGCACATTCTCAACTGCAGGCAGTATAGAGGTAGCAAACTCCTGTCACACTCCCAGAAAGTGCAAGAGAGGATGAAAAATGAACAGAAAGTAAGATAAGAGATGCACAGTTTTGATTGAGATCAGGAAGTAGCACGGTCAACCCAATGTTGTTAGCGAGACAGATAGTGGCGAAGGGTCTACAGATGAAGGAGTCCAAATGAGCATTCCCAGACTTGGAGGAAGAGTATGAAAAAGCTGATTTGGGCAGTCCTGCAATGTACTGAAGTCCCAGAAACACTGAAAGAATTAGTGCAGACTATGTACAAGGACATACACATTGGGTGGGAGGTTGGCATGATGGTTAAGGTTTTGCCTTACAGACACAAGGTGCAGGCTTTGAAACTCTCATGGGGTAATTGGCTAGGCTTAAAATGGCCCACAAGGGCATTTAGCTTAGTACTAACCTATGAACCTATGACCCAATGACACAAGTACTAACAGTAATTGAACTTACAGAGGAGTTCCCAATGGGGTTGGGTGAGCAGAAAGGCTCAGCTCTGAGCTCACTGTTGCTTATACTGGTGATGGACTACATTAGCAAACTGGTTGGCGGGGAGAGGTCAACAAAGCTGATGTATGCAGATGATGTGGCATTGTAAGCAAACTGTGAACAAGGAAGTTGAACAATGAATGACTGGGGTATGAATACAAAACTGAAGTCACATAGAATGAAACTGAGCACAGACAAGACATTTATAGCAGCAAATTGAGAAATCAGAAGAAGCAGAAAATTGAGACTGAAGGAAGATAGCAGAACAGGATAACAGTTTCAGGTATCTAGGAAGGGTTATTGAGGCAAAGGCAAGTCTGAATAACAGATATGTGTACTGATTCATATGCTCATAGCAGGTTGCTAGGCTAATGGGCCTAGAGATTCTTCCCCTCTTTACCATTCTCCATTATGACTTCATTTAACAGCAAATGATCCTTTGTTCCATATGACTTTCTTTTATTACCTTTTGGTTGTATTGCCATGATTGAGTTTTCTTCTAAATGACTATAAACTCTTGGCAGCTTCAATTCCACTGTGGGTCTATGACATAGCATCGACAAGGCCTTTCATCGAACGGCTTTAAAATTGAAAATGCCATTAATAGATGTCACTTTTGCAAGATTGCGGTACAGTGATTGCCCTTTCCTCACTGTAGTGCGATCTTGGAGTTGGTATATATACCTAGCGGGGGGGTGGGTGGGGGGTGCAGCTCCCCACAAAAGTGATTTCTATTAACAGCATTTTCAATATAGACCTATATATGACAGGCATCTGACATTCTTGGAGTACACATGCTTATTCTGTTTGGATGTCCACGTAACTGTGGAACACCATTACTATGGCACATTAGTTGTGTGGTTGTCCCTTACTTGTTATAACATCCCCTGCCATGGGTTTAAATACCACATGTGACCTATGCAACTTTTTAATGGACTGCACATGTGACGATGTTACTTCTTATGTTACATATTCAGACATTTTTTTCATATGAACCCACAGTGTGAAAGTAGCGGACTCCAAGTCAGACTGACGAGCAGTCACTAGTGGAGTCCCATAGTGATCGGTCCTGGGTCCTCTCCTGTTTGGCATCTACTTCTGAGAAGTCCAGGCCAAAACAGAGGAACTCTGGCTGACCAAGTTCACAGGCAACTGCAAGCTGGGAGCCATTATTAACTCCTCAAGTGATGCAGACATCCTACAGAAAGGCCTCACTGAGACCAATGACTGGTGTCAAAACCATGGCCTTAAGCTTAATGCCAAAAAATGCATCATCACCCCTTTGGGAAAAAACTCAGTTCCACTACTTACCACATTGATGGGATCCCACTAAACACTGAAGGTGTTATAAGAGATCTGGGGACACAGGTTGACAGCAACCTCTCTTTCGACCACCACATTGCCACTGTGGTCAGAAAGTCCTTCTATGTGGTACATCTCATTACCAAGGATTTTGCATCCAGAAAGAAAGACGTCATCATTTCTCTCTGTTCTTCCCTCATTAGACCAATCATAGAGTGTAACGCCCCATTTGACATGTACCTCACTAGACACCTGCAACAGCTGGAGAGGCCACAAAAGTACCTCACAAAGAGGATCCTAGGCCATAAACACATGTCCTACATAGACAAACTCAAAAAACTCCAGCTATTCTATGTCTCATATCAACTACTAAGAGCGGATCTCTGCTTGACTTACAAAGCCATGTCTGACCCAGCTCTGTTAGAATTGCTACATCTAAAGAAATCCCAATCCCTCTACACAACATGTTCCAGAGACCTCTACCTCATTACCACAATCAACAGGGCATGCTGGAGGGACAGGTTCATAACCCAGAGACTGCCCATGCTCTGGATTAGACTTCCCACAGATGTCAAGCAGAGCACCTCAGTGGCCCTCTTCAAGAAAAATCTTGATGAGTGGATGAGAAATAGAAAGTTCACCCCGGGGATCACTCCAGTGGCTGTACTTGATAGAGGCACTGGAAACTAACGTTGGGCGGCACAATGTCAGTGCACTTCTATGGGCCAGCCTTGTAAAAGCTCCATGGTCATTAGCCTAGTACATACCTATGAACCTATGTATTCAGACTATCTATTCATAACAGCAATACAAATTAAAGTGATTGTTTAGCACAGCTTTGCATTGTAAATGAGAGGTGAGATAGTCAATTAATATATGCTTGTAACTTCATCATATCACTATATGAGCCTCCATATAAAGTATAACATGTGCATATCACACTGCCTTCCAGATGTCAGTCAGAAGTAGGGAAGACAATTTCTTTCACAGACGTAATGAAATTATAATCAAGGTTCCTCCACGGCATGATTGTAGTCTTCTTGGATGGACGGGCAATACTGTCTGGAGGAATAAAGTGCGAACAGACCTTCCAAACATGAACAATGGTTGGGGCAGTCACAATACATCCAGTGAGGCCTGTCACTGATGTTACTTTGGCACAATCCTCAGTGCAGCCTACAGACTGCTGCTATGAGATGATGAGGAATGCCACTTGGAGGTGGGTCACTCTTGCCTCCCCAGATGAGATAACAGTGTTACTGAACTGAATTTATACCACCAGGACATATGTCGCCCTCATGCTTAATGTTGACAGGTGTGGATTCTGATTACATCATAGCTGTGGTCCTGTCCTTACTGACTGGTAGTCCCTCAGGTATTTCACCATGTTGCAAAGCATCCCTCAGACAACTTTTCCTTCATATTCCAGAATCATGAACACTACCAGAGTGTGTCACCATAATTAGTAATGAGGGATCTGCTGAGCACACCACCTGACATGCCTTTCTTTTGATGTGCAGTTCTGCATCAGGTACAGCAGGTGTTTTAAGTGGAAAGTGGGTGCGGTCTATTGTACCAAGGATGCAGGGGAAATTGGCTGTAGCACAGAATTGTTGCTTGCCAGTTCTTTAATCCACAACTGTTGCTGGTAGTGGATGTAATCATCCACCTTGGTGCACACTGCTGCCAGGAAATGCAAGTGATCATTGGGAGAAATGTTTCATCTGGTGTCAGTGAAGTTCTTGTGCAGGCAAACACAAACTGCTTAATGGATCACCAGAGGAAATTTTCATTTGGCATCAATGAAGTGCTACAGCCTGATTTAGTTCACTTATTGAGTATGCTATACCTGTGTCACGGGATTGAAAACAGTATTTTACTTAGCTTATTCTGGAGGACCAGAATCTTTGTTAGCTCCATGCTAATTTATATCCAAAAAGATCACAGACATGCAGTAATCACCATTACTGCCTTGCATTACTTATGTCCCCAGTTCAGTTCTAAACGGTGGCACTTAAGCTGAATCTGTAACATCTGCCTGTGAATTGTGATGCTGCATTTCCTCCCACATCCAATGGCATAATGTGCAGTGAAATTACACTTCTTCATTTGCTCTTACTGTATTGTGTGTCCATGTGCCTGGAAGTTCACAAAACTCTGTTCATGAAAGATCCATACCTAGTATGGCTCTGCAATGAGGCTAAGTGCATAATTGAGGAAATGATGACTGGTTTTAGGCAGTGTAGCATGCCTGACCACCTCTCAATACATGAAGCATTACTGTTGGCTTACACTATAGTTTTATCTTTTGTTTTTTTTTTTTTTCACATGCAACATGATTTGAGAGATCCTTAGGAAAAAGAAAACATTCACAAATGAAAATAAATAGCTTTAGGTAAACTGTAGGTCATGGTCGTTAAGGTACTAGGGTGCATTTTGCCAGGTATTCTCTCTGAGGATTAGGAGGGCTTTGAGCTCATTTGTTAACCAGAATTTGTTTTACTTCAGAATGAGAGCTGTTTGTCCCTTCCTCTGTTTCTGTTTATATTTTCATTAAGAAGTAGCTGTATGGAAGGCTGGCTTCCCTGCTGTCTGTTTTTTTGCAGAATGCTCAGATTTTTACCTGATATTATCGGTTCATTGCTCATTAAATTTGCAGCTTTGTGACAAATCATTATGGGCAAACATTAATTTTAGTTTAAGTCTTTGGATAAAACTAAAAATGCATTCTAATATGTAACTTGTTATTTCTAAGTTTCTAAGAGCAATAATTAAAAACTGTCCATCCATTATTTTTAGGTTGTGCATACATGGGCAACTACTGCAGGGGTTGTTTGGGCTGATATTTCAATTTGGTGTCATGTAAGAGTTTGTGCATACTGAGTGAACTAATAGAGAGGTTGTGGGTGAGATATTTCATTTTCATGTCATTTAAGTGTTTGTACCTACCTACCTGGCTGAAGTACTGGATGTTTTATTTTGATGTCATTTAAGTGCTTGTGCATACATGGGCAAACTACTGGAGGGTTTGTTTGAGTTAATGTATCATTTTGATGTCATGTAAATGCTTGTGCATACAAGGAAAAACTACTGTTTTTTTTTTTGGTCTAATGTTTATTTTGGTGCAATTTAGGAGTTGGTGCATACAAGAGCAAACTAATAGAGGGGTTGTGAGTGAAATATTTCATGTTATTTAAGTGCTTGTACCTACATGGGCAAACTACTGGAGGAGGTCACTAGGGAAAAGGTTTTATTTTGGTGTCATTTCAGTGCTTGTGCATACATGGGCAAAGTACGGGAGGGGACGTTGGGGGAAATGTTTCATTTTGATGTCATGTAACTGCTTGTGCATACAAGGGAAGACAACTGGAGTGGTTGCCTGGGCTAATTTTTCACTGTGGTATAATTTCAGTGCTTGTGCATGTGTAGTCACACTGCTAGAGTGATCCTGTGTGAAAGGTTTAATTTTTATGTCAAAACCTACAGGATAAATATACTCATAACCCGCAAAAATTCTGTGCCTCCATAAACAGATTACTTCACCCTGGGAACGCGTCCACTCCAACCCCTGTGTTGCCAAACAACCAAGACAATATCCCTAGTCAAGTTAATGAATTCTTTAGAGAAACAGTACAAAACCTAGCTAGTACCCAAAAAAACTATGGCATCCCAATATAGTCATCCACTACAATCAACAGTAATGCAAATAACAACACCTCTAGCTTTTCCCTGCAACCAGTGTCCACTAAAAGAATTTCAAACCTCCTTAAGAAGCTAAAACCAACCACACTAGCAGCCAATAAACTTCCTGAAGATTTCCTTCAAATATCAGCAGAGGCCATATCATATCCAGTGCCAATTCTCATAAATAGGTCAATTTCAGAATACAAAGTACCTATCTTATGGAAAACATCCCACATTGTTCCTCTACACAAAGGAGGCAACTGCTTAGAGCTGACCAGCTATCGCCCAATAGCCATACTATCCCCCTTATCAAAAATTTTAGAAAGAGCTGTTCATGTGCAACTAATGTAGTACCTCCAACAAAACAAACTACTATTCAATTCCCAACATGGCTTTAGACCCTCCCATAGTACCACCACCGCTCTTCTATCTTTCACCAACACAGTTAACCACTACAGAAACAAAGGTCTTTTTGTATCATCCATTTTCCTGGACTTATCAAAATCCTTTGACATGGTTAATCACAATATGCTCCTCAATACTCTATCTAGTCTAAACGTATGCTCCTCCACTATACTATGGTTCAACAGCTACCTATCAAAACATCAACAAGCCGTCCTCTGGCAAGAAAAGCTGTCCTCCCTCTTACCACTATCCATAGGAGTTCCTCAAGGATCAATCCTTGGCCCACTGGTGTTCTCTCTTTTCACTAATGACATCTCTTCTTCATTGCCCTCTGCCTCAGTAGTACAGTATGCTGATGACACTACCATAATATGCGCTGCCCCCAACATTATGGAACTACATACCCTTACTCAAAATAACTTTACTCTAGTTGAAACTTGTTTTTCTAACATAAAACTACTTCTTAATCACAAGAAAACAAAACTAATCCTGTTTACCCCTGGCAGATCACCTACCTTAAATTATAGCCTCATCATAAACTCCAAAGATAATATTCAAATCACACCAATCAACTACACAAAACTACTAGAAGTAGAGATTGATAATCACCTGAGATTTGATATCCACATAGCACAAACCATCAAAAAGGTGAACAGAAAATTAGGACTCCTCTATAGAAACAAGCAGTTCATGACTAAACAGACCAAAGCCACTATTGCAAGACCCCAGCTCCTTTCCATCCTTCTTTATGCCTCCCCTATCCTAACTAATCTTCACCTTACCGAACTTTGCAAACTGGAACCATGTTACAACAAGATTGTCTTTATGCCTCCCCTATCCTAACTAATCTTCACCTTACCGAACTTCGCAAACTGGAACCATGTTACAACAAGATTGTCTTTATGCCTCCCCTATCCTAACTAATCTTCACCTTACCGAACTTTGCAAACTGGAACCATGTTACAACAAGATTGTCTTTATGCCTCCCCTATCCTAACTAATCTTCACCTTACCGGACTTCGCAAACTGGAACCATGTTACAACAAGATTGTCTTTATGCCTCCCCTATCCTAACTAATCTTCACCTTACCGAACTTCGCAAACTGGAACCATGTTACAACAAGATTGTCTTTATGCCTCCCCTATCCTAACTAATCTTCACCTTACCGAACTTCGCAAACTGGAATCATGTTACAACAAGATTGCCAAGTTTTCTACAGACTCCACGTATAGGTCCCATCACTGTCATTCGCTAATGCAACTCAAGTGGCTGGAGCTTCCTCAGCTACTATGACTTAATCAAGTCTCAGTAGCACATATGCTCTACTACTACCCTAAGAAAACACCTGCACTCCAGCAACTAATTCAGCCCTACACCACCACTACAGCCCTAAGATCTAGCAACCAAAACCTCATTCATGTAATTAGACATAAAAATGAAGCAGGAAAGTCTCTCTTTGCCTGCACAATAGCCCAAAACTGGAACTCTCTCCCAAGCCATACAACTGCCACTACTCCTAGTACTCAATTCAAATACCTCCTGAAATCCCACTATTCAAACAATTGGCTTTGCTCTTGCTACTCCCCAGGTTAAACAATAACTATGCACAGTTGTAATGATTCTGCTACTCTCTAACACTTTCCTTACATAGCCTTCCTAATATGCTTACACTTACCTCCAAACTCAGCATCAGAACAATAGGGTAAAATATACCAACACTTGTATACTATTACATCTGTACCTGATAAAGGATACAATCTCTATCTGAGAAAGGTATATATCTTATTAGATCTCTTCATCTTCTCAGCTTGGTCTTACCTCAATACCTATACTTTTTGATGTGTGGATGTGAGCATATATATATGTCTATGCAATGTGAATGTATAAATGTATATGTGAATGAGAATGTATATAAGAAAAAAATATTTTAGTCATCTACTAATTGTTCGTATTACTAGATGCATCACATGCTGTGTAAATTTTCATTTTTGTATTACTTTGATATATTGTAACACCTAAACATGCCATTAAGAACGCTTAGAAATGTATAAATGCTAATAGTGTAACATGAAGCTTTTCTCCCCGGGCCTCCGCTGAAAATGGACCTGTGTCCAGTCAGACCCTCCCGGTTAACAAATGTAAAATAAAATAAATAAATAAAATAAGTGCCTGTGCATACATGGGTAATCTACTAGAGGGGCCTTGGGGGGAAATGTTTCATTTTAGTGCCATAAATACTTGTGCATACATGGCCAAACTACTGGAGGGGTCATTTATTTAAGGGCTTCTGCATACTTTGGAGGAAAACCTCTTTCTGGGTGGAAGAGGACTGAGAATAGTTACTATCCAAGGCTGAACAATGGTATTACAACAACTGGCAAAAAAAAAAAAAAAATTTGCATTTTATCTTCAGTTTGGAACACACACTCAATAAGTCCCTTTGAAATGCAGAGGTAGTCCAATGTCAGCTGCCCAGGGTTTGTCTTGACAATTTGTACTAGCGCTATAAATATGCATCCCACGTTTCCATTTCTACACTAATGTTGTTGCCTAATGAAGTTCTAAAATGTGGGGAAACATTGTGGTTTTTTTTGTGAAACACTTATTTATTTTATTTTATTTTATTTTATTTTACATTTGTTGACTGGGATAGTCCAACTGGATATATGTCCATTTTCAGCGGAGGTCCGAGGAGAAAAGCTCCATGATAATAATACACATTGCACATTTAGTAAATGCTAGTTTCAAGCAGATTACAGTCATAAGCAATACCAGCATTTAGCACATATAGTACTAACTTATTATAAAACACTTTAGAAAACATAACATTACATTCAGGTTTAAGACACATTAAGCACAGTTATACAAATGACCCTTCCTGAGGTGGTATGGTAGAAAAAAGTTAGAAGTCATTGAAGGTAAGACACCTAAGTGATAGGGAGGTCCCTAGTCTGGATTAGTGCAGGGACATAACCAATGAGTTTTGAAGTATATCTTCAGTTTGTTTTTGAATCAAGTTAGTGAGGGTTCTAGGGTCAGGTCAGGAGGGAGTAGGTTCCATATTTTTCCAACAGAGTTGGCAAACAGAGAGTCCCCAGATGAGTAGTTGGATTTGTATGTTTGAACCAGGAGTCTAATGGATGATGGCAGTGGTCAGGTGCTGGTGTAGAGGCAGCTAATATTTTTTTAGTGCAGGAATGTTTTCTGGTTGGTAGAGGACTTTATGTACAACAATCAGCTGCTTGAACTGCAGTAGGCTAGGCAGTTCAAGCCACGCTAGATGATTGAGGTTCATAGGTAGGTTCATAGGTAGGTACTAGGCTATTAGCCCTAGGGCCTATATAAGCCTAGCCAAAAAGGTACCCTGGCTTTCGCCACCCAAGAAAATTATTTTCCTGTCTCGAGCAGAGCCACAGAAATTATCCCTGGGGTGAATTTCCTATTTCCCATCCAATCATCAAGATTTTTCTTGAAGAGTGCTAATGAGGAGCTCTGTTTGACATAGGTAGTCTGTTCCAGAGTATGGAAAGTCTCTGGGATAGGAATCTATCCATCCAGCATGTTCTGTTTATTGTGGTGACAAGGTTTAGGTCCCTAGAGCATGTAGCTCGGAGGGATTGGGATTTCTTTAAGTGGAGCATGTCCAACAGATCTGCATTTGACATAGCTTTGTATGTTAGGCAGAGATTGCCTCTGAGTAGGTGATATGCGATGGAGTAAAGCTGGAGTTTTTTGAGATGGTCTGCGTAGGGCATCTGTTTGAGGCCAGTTATCCTCTTTGTGAGGTATTTCTGTGGCCTTTCCACTTGTTGTAGATGTCTTGTGAGGTACATACCAAAAGGGGCATTGTACTCTATAATGGGCCTAATGAGTGATGAGTAGAAGGAACCAATGACCTCTTTTTTTCTGGATGAGAAACCTTTTGTGATGAGGTGAGCCATGTAGAAGGATTTCCTGACTACTGTGGCAATGTGATTATCAAAGGAGAGACTACTGTCCACCTGTGTCCCAAGGTCTCTTATCACACTTTTGGCATTAAGTAGACTACCGCTTATGTGGTAGTTCATGGGTACAGAGTTTTTACCAAAGGGGATGACAATACGCTTTTTGGCATTGAGCTTCAGGCCATGGCTTTGACACCAGGCATCTGTCTCAGTGAGGCCCTTTTGTAGTATGTCCACACCGTTAGGAGTTTCGATTATGGCTCCTAGTTTGCAGTCATCTGCAAACTTTGTTAGCCAAAGACCTTCTGTGTTAGCCTGTACTTAAGAGAAGTAGATACCAAACAGGAGAGGACCCAGGACTGAACCCTGTGGTACTCCACTTATCACTGGTCTAAAGTCGGATTTGGAGTCTGCTACTTTCACAGTGTGGATTCTGTCCATGAGCCAGTTGGCAACCCATCTTGTAACATTGGGATTTATACCTAGTTTAGTGAGCTTATCTATAATTGCAGAGTGGGGGATGGTGTCGAAAGCCTTGGCGAGATCTAGATAAGCTGTGTGAACTGCCTTACCCTCATCTATGGCTTTGGTGACTGCTTCAAAGAAGTCAATCAGGTTTAGGAGACATGATCTGCCTTTTACAAACCCAAACTGGGTAGGGTCCAGAGTTTGGAGATTACCAATGTCTTTGTTTATGAGTTCCATGATGATACGTTCCATGGCCTTGCAGGCCAGGCTCGTCAGGCTAATGGGGCGGTAGTTCCCGGGGTCTGTCGTGGCTCCCCCTTTGTGGAGTGGGATAACCATCACAGTGCACCATTCAGTGGGCAAAAAGCCTGAGGTGAAGCTATGATTGAACATGGTACTTAGATAGGGTGCCAGTTCATTCTGTAGTTCATGTAGAACGCAGCCTGGGATATTGTCAGGTCCCATGGATGCTGTGTTCTTGGCTTTGGAGAGTGTGTTTTTTACCTGTGCAGCCATGATTACAGGAACTTTGCATTCTTCCAGTATAGAGATGGGCCCTCTAGGGGGTGAGAAGGGGGGGTAAAGTTAGCACTGAACCTATCGGCCAGGATGTTGGCAATATCAGTTGGTTCTGTATATTTAGTGCCATTATGCTGTAACTCAGAGCAGATCTGAGTGTTGCCATTTAAATTCTTGACATACCTATAGAATGCTTTCTGATTGTCTTTAGAGTCAGTGGCAGTTTTGTTTTCTTAACTAGCTTTGGAAGATTTTATGAGAGATCTCAGCTTCTTACTGAGGTTGACCAGGGAGTTCCTCCTGTCATGAGATTTTACTCTTTTTTGCAACAGTTTCTTTCTTCTGTTGTAGAGTTTGTTTATGGCAGAGGACCACCAGATTGGCTTCCTTTTTTTGGAGGATAGCATCTTGGTTCTATTAGGGATAGCATGATCCATGCACTCATGTAAGTGCTTATAAAGTGCATTTGTGTAGGATTCAGCAGTCGTACTTCTATTGTCCACCTGCATGGGTGTCATGAAGTTTGCCACTTCTGTCTTAAGAAGTGTGAAGTTGGCTTTGGAGAAGTTTTTTATGGTGGTTTCCCTAATTGGGGGTGGGAGCGGGATGTGGATGCCTAGAGTGATTAGCTTGTGTTCGGATCTGACCAACAAGGAAGTGACCTCTGGTGTGGAACACTGGTTGCCCATGCTGGTAATGACCAGGTCTAGGATATTGCTGCCCTTGGTAGGGGTGTGAATAAGATGATCCAAGGCGCTGGAATTTGTGAATTCCAGAAAATGTTGAGCAAAAGAGCTGGTACATGAGTAGTTTTCCCAGTTAATGGGGGGGTAGTTGAAATCACCCATTATTAGGGTGTTGGGTTGCACCCTAATACTTTCCAGTGTATCAAGAAATGAGGAGTAGGAATCCTGGGGCATGGTGGGGGGTCTGTAGCAAGCTACAATTTGTACTGCAGTCTTGTCCAGAGTTAGTTGCACTTGGATAATCTCGGATGCATTATGCTGTGCACCTAGCCTGGAGGTGTGGATATCCTTAATGAATATGGACATGCCTCCACCTTTAGTGCTTTCTTCTGGGTTAGGTGTCCGAAAGGTGTGGTATAAATTATAGCCTGGTAATGCAGGGGTGCTCTCTGGAGCTTTGAACCAGGTCTCTGTCACTGCACAGATGTCGATGTTCTCCATTTTAAGGAGTGCCTCGAGTGAGTGCATTTTGAGGTTTAGACTTCTAGCATTGAGTAGCATTACCCTCAGATTTTGCTTAATTGCAATTGTTACAGTGGTGAATTTGTCATTTGAACCTTGCCTAAAAAAGGCACTATAGGGGTGGCAAGAGCCTTAGCCAGTATCCAGAATCCCAAGGGTGACAGGTGCAGGCCATCTCTGGCAAAGCATCGTGGTCTGTTGATCATGTCGTCCCGGGCAGACAAATACTGGATTCCCTTAGAATTACACCAGAAGCTTAGCCAATTGTTGCAGTCAATCATTTTTTCCTTGAACTGTGGTATCATTCTGGGTGATGGCAGGATGTTACTTAGGGCAAGGGTCATACCTGCCTGGGCTACAAGATCGGAGAGCTCCTCCATGTCTCTTTTCATGTAGTCCAGGGAGGTATGTCTCATGTCATTCATACCAACATGGACAATGACAGTGTCATATTTGTACTTGTGGAGTGACCTGAGTGCATGCATTATGTGGTGGATCCTGGCACCTGACAGGCAGCTGACAGTAACTTTCTCCTTGTTTAGTCTGGTGAGTGGAACATCAGTGTGCCTGACTATAGAGTCACCTATGACTAGAGTGTTGGGTACGTTTTGCCTTAGGGACTGTGGTTGAGTGGCACACTGAGTATGTGGGCTATGTGTCATTTGAGTTGTGTTGGGGGGAGGAGTTTGCTTGCGTTTCTGCTTTGGAGGTCCCTGATGCTTGGGCAGGTTTTTATTGAGAGGACTCACGAATATAGGTGTGTGTTTTGTGTTTCTATGTGTGTGTTTTGGTGGTGTAGGTTTTGAAGGACTATGCCATGAGTGTAGTGTGGTGCAAGTGTTTATCTTCTCCTCTTGACTGTCTTGTCCAGTCTTGGGTGAAGAGAGCTTTGCTTCCAGTTAGGCTATATAAGTGCATCTCTCACAGGTTGTACTGTTGGGTGGTAGGATGAGAGGGTTGTCTGTGTGCATGAGGCAATTGCTGCATTGTACCAAGATGCCCAGAGTCATCATGTAGATAGGAGAAATCACTGGGAGCTGACCCTTAGACATGCCTGGATAGGTGCTTATTTATTAAGTACTAAAAACTGCTTTCCTCTAGACAAGTGAGGAAAGTTGAGTGTTGTAGTAATTTGCAGCTTATTTAGTGCTTACAATGAGTTCTGAACAAGTGCTGAATTCAAAGAAACAGATTTGAGTGCTGAAACTAGAAAACTGGCTAGTTCTAAGAAACAAAATTAAGTTAGAAGGCTTCCCTCCAACACAGAAAGCCTTGGGGGCTCAGAAGCCTACAAACAGTCTAGACCACTTACAGGAAAGGCAGGAAACAAGCTTATTTTTTTTCTTTCCCAGATGCTCTTATTGTACACAGTAGGAGTGCCTCAAATCAGAATATGATCTCACTGCACTCAGTTGAGTGAGCAAATGAGATGGGCCCAAAAGGAGTATCCAAACACAAATTTACAAGAGGGGGAGGTAATTTCAAAGCCACCAAGATTAACACCAAAACAAAACCAGGGAGGGTGGGTGAGGAACTAACTGAAAAAACAGAGTCAAAACTTCCAGTTCAGTTAATATTCAGTGCAACACAAATAAATCAATTAAAATGCTGTATTATTTGAAAAAAGTGCAGATAAAAGGTAATTTAATTCTCTTATATATCCAGTTGAATACAGCTAGATCTTAGCTGACCAAAGCTCAGGTTTTAAGCAGAAAATATTCCAAAATGTACCAGTTAAATGGGCAGTAACAGGATATCAATGAATGAGACTACCTCCGACTGCAATTACTGTCTATGCAGGAATTCTAACAGGCAATAAAATCTAGCAAATGCTAGCTGACAAAACAGAGTCAAAACTTCCAGTTCAGTTAATATTCAATGCAACACAAATAAATCAATTAAAACGCTGTATTATTTGAAGAAAGTGCAGATAAAAGGTACTTAAATTCTCTTATATGTCCAGTTGAATATAACTAGATCTTAGCCGGCCAAAGCTCAGATTTTAAGCAGAAAATATTCCAAAATGTACCACTTAAATAGGCAGTAACAGGATATCAATGAATGAGACTACCCCCGACTGCAATTACTGTCTATGCAGGAATTCTAACAGGCAATAAAATCTAGAAAACACAAACTGAAAAAACAGAGCCAAAACTTCCAGTTCAGTTAATATTCAATGCAACACAAATAAATCAATTAAAATGCTGTATTATTTCAAAAAAGTGCAGATAAAAGGTACTTAAATTCTCTTATACATCCAGTTGATTACAGCAAGATCCTAGCCAGCCAAAGCTCAGGTTTTAAGCAGAAAATATTCCAAAATGTACCAGTTAAATAGGCAGTAACAGGATATCAATGAATGAGCCTAGCCCTGACTGCAATTACTATCTATGCAGGAATTCTAACAGGCAAGAAAATCTAGCAAACGTTAACTGAAAAAACAGAGTCAAAACTTCCAGTTCAGTTAATATTCAATGCAACACAAATAAATCAATTAAAATGCTGCATTATTTGAAAAAAGTGCATATAAAAGGTATTTAAATTCTCTTATACATCCAGTTGAATACAGCTAGATCTTAGCCGGCCAAAGCTCAGGGTGTAAGCAGAAAATATTCCAAAATGTACCACTTAAATAGGCAGTAACAGGATATCAATGAATAAGACTACCCCCGACTGCAATTACTGTCTATGCAGGAATTCTAACAGGCAATAAAATCTAGCAAACACTAACTGAAAAAACAGAGTCAAAACTTCCAGTTCAGTTAATATGCAATGCAACACAAATAAATCAATTAAAATGCTGTATTATTTGAAAAAAGTGCAGATAAAAAGTACATAAATTCTCTTATACGTCCAGTTGAATACAGCTAGATCTTAGCCAGCCAAAGCACAGGTTTTAAGCAGAAAATATTCCAAAATGTACCACTTAAATAGGCAGTAACAGGATATCAATGAATGAGACTACCCCTGACTGCAATTACTGTCAAATGCAGGAATTATTACAGGCAATAAAATCTAACAAACACTAACTGAAAAAAACAGAGTTAAAACTTCCAGTTCAGTTAATATTAAATGCAGCACAAATCAATTAAAATGCTGTATTATTTGAAAAAGTACAGATAAAAGGTACTTAAATTCTCTTATATGTCCAGTTGAATACAGCTAGATCTTAGCTGTCCAAAACTCAGGTTTTAAGCAGAAAATATTCCAAAATGTACCATTTAAATAGGCAGTAAGAGGATATCAATGAATGAGACAACCCCACGACTGCAATTACTGTCTATGCAAGAATTCTAACAGGCAATAAAATCTAGCAAACACTAACTGAAAAAACAGTCTCAAAACTTCAAGTTCAGTTAATACTCAATGCAACACAAATAAATCAATTAAAATGCTGTATTATTTGAAAAAAGTGCAGATAAAAGGTTCTTAAATTCTCTTATATGTCCAGTTGAATACAGCTACATCTTAGCTGGCCAAAGCTCAGGTTTTAAGCAGAAAATATTCCAAAATGTACCACTTAAATAGGCAGTGACATGATATCAATTAGCGAGACTACCCCCGACTACAATTACTGTCCATGCAGGAATTCTAACAGGCAATAAAATCTAGCAAACACTAACTGAAAAAACAGTCTCAAAACTTCCAGTTCAGTTAATATTCAATGCAACACAAATAAATCAATTAAAATGCTATATTATTTGAAAAAAGTGCAGATAAAAGGTACTTAAATTCTGTTATATATCCAGTTGAATACAGCTAGATCTTAGCCGGCCAAAGCTCAGGTTTTAAGCAGTGGTGCATTAGGTAGGCTGTGCCAGAGGCAAATCTGGCAAAGTGGTTATAGCAGGATGTTAGTTTGTTAAGGTCTGATTTGTTTAAGTTGGAGAATAGAGGTAAGGTGTAGAGAAGAGTTGACAGTAGATGGGATTGGCTAATTGCAGTTTTAGCAAGTGGGGTAAGGAAAGGTTTGATTCTGTAAAGACAGCCAAATTTTTTTTTAATGTTTTTGAGAGTTTGATCGATAATGCGCATCAAACTTTGGGTTGTTATGAACTATGACACCCAGTAGTTTAGTTTGGGCTTCCGGAGAGATAATAGTGCCATTGTTAGCTGTTATGCTGAAGTATTGCAAGGGGGTCTTACGTGTGGGAGAGAAGAGAAGAGAAGGAGCTTAGTTGTGTTGGGGTTTAGGATTAGACATTGATTGGAGAGCATTTTTTTTACTGTATTGAAGGTATTTTGGGTTAATGTAAATACAGTAGCTGGCGAGGTGTCAGAACAAATCAAGATGGAGTCATCCACATATTGAATGCAGGTAACATCTGGGATGACTGAATGAAAGTCATTGATAAAGATGGAAAAAAGAATGGGGTCCTAATATTGAGGCCTGTGGACTCATAATGTAATGGGTAAATGGGATGATAGCTTGTCCTGCCATAGGACACCCTGCTGCCTGCCCTGCAGGTAGGATTGAAACCATTGGAGTGCATGGTTGATTAAGGAGAAGGCCTTCAAGATATTTATAAGCATTTTGTGGTCAACCATGTCAAAAGCCTTGGCTAGATCTAGAAAGAGTGCTGAGGATAGTTTTTTATTATTATGGTTGTGGTTAATGACGTTGGAGAAAGAGAGGAGGGCAGAAGTAGTACTGTGGTGTGGCTTAAAGCCATGCTGAAAGTTGGACAATAGCTTGTTCTTTGTGAGGTAGTGCATGAGCTGTATGTATACACACTTATTCATAATTTGTGCTAGTGGTGCCAGAATAGCTATGGGTCTAAAGTTTGACAGTTCAGTGGAACTGCCTCCCTTATGGAGAGGTATGACATGAGAGAGTTTCCATATAGTGGGGACAGTAGCTTCAAATATAGCTCTGTTGATCAAGATTGAGATGGGGTATGCTATAGCATCACCAGCCTTTTGCAGATAGTCTGCTGGGAGGAGGTCGTCAGCCAGGGTGGTGGGTCTTAGTTTCTTAAGTAGGGCATGAATAAGTTGAGTAGGAACAGGTTGGAAGGTAAAGTGAGTTTGTGTACTAAGTGTGGCTGCTTTGGGATTATAGCCATTGGGAGAGAGTTGGCTGGCTAGAGACTGGATAGTCTCTGTGAAGAAGCTGTTGAAGTTATTAGCAATGTCTATTGGGGATTTTTGTTGGGAAGCTGAGGGGGTGAAGTGGCAGTAAGGCCTGGATGGAGTAGCTTGTTTATTCCTGCCCAGAACTTTTGATATTTGTTTTGGTGTTTTTGTAGTAGATGATAGTACTAGTTCTTTTTGTCTGAGGTTACAGATTTTTTGGTGTCATTCCTTAGTTGTCTGAATCTTAGTTGATCAATTGGAGCTTTTGTTTTTCTGTATGTGGCCCATGCTTTGTTTCTAAGTGACATTTTGTTTTGGTATCTTTAGATAACTATGGTGCAATATTAATTTTGGTTCTAATAGAGTGGCTGGGAGCATGGGAGTTAAGAATAGTAAGGAATTTGGTGTTAAAGTATGCCACAGCTTCATCTAGGGGAAGACTTTTTAGTGCTGACCAGTTGCATGCCTTGAGTTCATTTTGAAACTTGGTGAGCATAAAATTCTTGTTGTTTCTTAATGTTCTATATGTGTGTTGGTAGGAGCAGTCTACTTTGGGCTTGATTACATAGGTGAGACTGTGGTCACTTAGATCATCAGACAAAGTACCTGATTTATAGGATTCAAGATGGGTATTGATGAGTATCCGATCTAGTGGTACTTTCCTTGTTATTGGGTTTTCCTGTCCTGGGGGGGGAGATTATGATTTGACTAAAACCATAGAGGCTTATGTGGGTTGTGGGAGTTTTGCAAGAGCAAGTGTTCCAGTCAATGTTGAAATCCCCAAGAACAAGTTGTTTCTTAGGGGTAGTTACTGAATAACCAATATAAGAAGTCTTCTAAGGTTTCTGTGTTCTTCCCTGGGGGAGTACAGACAGAGACAATGTTTATATTTTTGTTTTTATTAATTTGTAGTGCTGAGATAAGGATTTCAGCATTATTGAACTGCGGTGGTTGTTGAGTGTCTATGCTGACAGATAGGGAAGACTTATAAAGTATGGCTACCCCACCACCCTTTCTGGTGGTACGGTCTAGTCGAACAATATTCTACCCTGGTGGCAGAATCTCATGGTCCTTGGTGGCAGGTTTTAGCCACATTTCTGTTAGGCATAATATATCTGGGGAATGAACAGCTAAGAGGGCATGCAGGTGCTGAGTTTTGTTATTTATGCTCCTAATGTTTAGATGGCAGGGCAGCAGAGAGTTAGGAGGTCTATTTGTTGGAGCTATGTTGGTAAGGGATATAGTAGGGGGATTAGGGTCAGCAGGTAGGGATGGACAAGGGTGTGGGTGAATGTCACCATCCTTTGTGAGGTTGTAGTGTATCCTGAGTATGAGTTTTAAGATTTTGAATAAAGGTTTCTAATAGTGTCTAGTTTTAGGACTAATCTAACTAGGTCTAGTAAGATGGTGGTATTTAGGGGTTAAAGAGATAAGCATGAGGGAGGTGAGTAAGGGTGCATTATTATCTGTTGTTGATGGGATGGATGTTTGGAATTTAGGGTAGTGGAAGCCTGGATGACTCTGATATTTGTTTGCAGTAAGGAGATATGGGATGAGCAATAGGGGTAGTGGTAGGGTTAATAACAGTATTTTGGGTGATAGCATGGCAACTGAAAGAGGCATGAAACTTAGGCAAAAAGAACAGCAGAGTTCGAGGGCAGATGGTTCTAGGTTGAGGGTGGTTCTGTAGAGTGACAAGTTATTGCTGATTGGTTTAAAAGGAGTAGGGTGTGATTTAGTACTAATAAATTTAGCAGTGGGTGGGATCTGGTGGCAGGGTGGGGCATGGAGCGATCCCGAGTGAAGCAAGGGTGAGCAGAGTGGGGCTGAACTAAATCACAAGACCCTTGTGTAGAGAGCATGCAGGTAAGTATATTCTGAAGTATACTTTTCTTTAATTATATTCTGCTGGGGTAAAAACCAGAGAAAACTATAGTTTTGGAGGAGTAAGGAGTTGTATGCTGTCACTATAGTGTTAAAAAACTAGCGACTATATGTAGGCCACTTTTAGGAGAGTTTATAGCTAATTAGGGGCAGTTTGTATCTTCTAAGGGGTCCAGGGGCTGTTTGCCAGTGCAAGGACCCAATGGCTCTATTTACACAGTGTACAACTAAAGAAAAAAGTAGGCAATTTAACCTTTGTCAAAATTAAAAACTTGACTGCTTTAAAAGAAATATATGCAGGTGCATAGTATGTTTCTCTTAACATCTATGCAAATTATGCTCCAAGTGTTGCATATCTGTTTATCTTAAAACAAAAATAGTAACTAAGATGTTAGAGAATTAGAATTTTAAGGTAACTATTGGGCATTCATTATTACATTTATTGCGTGAATGCACCTAGAGTGGAGCCAGAAGGTTGACTTTGGTTGCCAATGACAGTGAAACAGTTATTTATATGCAGCCCCAAGACAATTCTTTTTCACTCAGTACAGCCCAGGAAAGCCAAAAGGCTCTCTGATAGTACCCTGCACAAACATGTAAATGGCTGCATTGAGAGTGCCAGAAGTAAGCCCAGATCTAACACCAAAAAGAAACCACACTGGTGCAGTGGCGGCTGGTGACTTCAAATCAAAGGGGGGCTGCAGGAGACAGCTGGATGGGTGGGGTCAATGGGAAGGGGTGCAGCCAACTAGAAAGGGGAGGAGCTATGCTCAAAACCACAAAAACTAAATATACTGCCCTGGGTGCCAAACCGTCACTATGAGAGTCCAATCAAGACAAAATGAAGTGTAGAAGAATAAAAATATTTCAATGCATTGGCTGCATGACAGCTTAATATCTAGATGGAAACAAAAAAGATTGTGAGGCATGAAAAAATAAATTACTTTTTTTTAAATACATTAATGGAATGCCAGTCAAAATCAAGTATATGAAAAACAAGCAGCACTCAACTCAAACCACTTCTTGCACTGCAGTTCTAATTATAATTTATATTCAGCTTTATTAAAGTACCAAGTAACATGCTGAAAGTAGAAATCTCTGATGCCCCCACTTATAAAAATGTTCCTTATCCAAAAAAAGACCTGCTGCCTGACATCTACTTGTTTCATGGGGAAAACATGATCAAAGTAAAAATGAAAAGCAAACAAGAAATAAGCTCAAGATACATTGCTTAAAAGGATTACTGTACAGGTTATGGACCACACTAAAAGGATTACTGTACAGGTTATGGACCACACGATTGGCATTCTGTTTACGGGTAAAGCCTGCAGAGATGACTGGAAGTCTCCAAGTGTAATGAGACTCTTAAAATAATGTAATCCTGTCCTTTATTACAAATACTGGCATATGCATTTCAATACCCAAGGCTTATACATTATCTAGTTAAGTATTCTCTATATGGCAACAGAAAGGCTTTCAATGTTGGCAATTCTTTAACAGTATGCTTATTAAAGCTTACTTGCACCTTGCAATCTCAGCCAAGCTTACCTAATGGTCATTAAAGTATTGCTACTTAAACACAGAGCAACAGGCACTTTGAGTAATAAGCATAAATCAACAGTACAAAAAATATGACAGAAACCAGACCATTCTGTAAAAATCAAGGACAGATGAAAAGCCACTCTAGTACTTGTGTCTACCTTGGATGGGGGGGGATACTCTGCACATTTACACTGCATAACTACTCCTTGCCTTGCTTCGACACATCCAGAGTCACTACATGGGGGAGTGGGATGCAACAAGTATGTCGCAGTTTGAAATGTCTCTGGCTGACTTGTGATGACCCTGACACATTTGTCATACCTCTCAACCTCAGAGCAAGAAATCTGGACAAAGCCATACAAAGAAATGGGACAAAGGCCCAAAAATAAGGACAATTTTTAAAATATTGCTCTTATAAACTTAGAAAGATAATAGAGGTCTTGCATTAGTATGAATTTTCTGAATGGTATGAAATCTGAATCTCAAATGTCTGTCATTATTTTCTAACTTCAGTCTTTAATGATTTGTCACTAATTTGCCAAAAAAACACAATGTTATGAAAAATGGACCAAAAATGTGATGTAAAAATATAAAATAGCAACACAATACAGCTGGGAACCTGTCAAAGAAGGGATACTTTAATATTAGTACTGCTAACTTGAGCAGCTGACAAAATAAAAGAATCTACATGCATTTCTGAAATAAAAGTACTCTAACTGATTATTACAGTTATTTCTTAATTATAAACCCTCCATGTTTTCTTCCAAAATTGCTATTTTGCAGAGGGATCATTAGGGGAAGAGCAACATTTTGAGCCAAAATCAGGGACAGTTGAGAGGTTTGGCTATGCCTAATTCTATAAAGCAATTTATTTGCATGTACCTCTCAACCTGTTAATGCAATAAATCTGGACAAGGCCAAATATACTGGGGGAACATATAAACAGTACTAAAAATTGTTATTGTATAAACTGAGACAGTTGATAGAACAGGTCTTACTTTAGCATGCATTTTTCTGAAGGTTATGAAGTCTGAAACTCAGTGTGTCATTATTTAGTGACTTAATTCCTAAATGATTTGCCAGAAAACCACAAATTTTATGAGGAACAAACCAAAAATAAGAAGCAAAAAATCTATTCATTCTTTGAAAATCTGGACAGTTGGGAGGTATGGTTCAGCTGGGGCTGCCTAAGTTTGCCGCCCTTCCCCCTCACAAAACCATGGTCAAATGGAGCCTCCCCCTGCAGCCATTCCAATGATCCATTACTTGGCTATTTCACTCCATTTACCATAAACACTAACGTGCATATTGATTTACTTCTATGATGATTTGAACTTCATTTGAAAGTTTTATTGCATTTTACAGCACAAACACTTAGACATCTGCTAAACAAACTTGGCATTAAAACTTCTCTGCCATTGAAACTCACATTCATTGAAACAACATTGAAACCCACATTCAAAGAAAATACATTTTACCCGTGGCAGATAAAGATTAATTCTGGGCTGTTTTCAAATCATAGGCCCCTTGCATATGAAACATACATGTGCTCTTTGATACACCTTCCTATTGCTTTGAACATTTTTCCAGTAAACAATGAAACAAAGCGCATGCACCAATGACAAAACTGCCCAATTCAGAACATTTCCATCATAAAAGTCTACTCAAACTTCTACAGTCCACTATTATCAGTAAATATGCACAATTCTACAGTCCACCATTATCAGTAAATATGCACAATCTCCGAAGTAGTAAAAAAGTCATCTAAATAATTCCACGTTAAATATATCTGTAATGAAGAGGTTGCTGCTAGCAATCACCTTTATATTTCATGGTTTCATCGAAAAATAAAGTGTCTGATGCCCCTGAGGAGTAAATTGCCTAAATTACATTAAAAATAAGCTAGTAATATTGCAATAGGAAATGGATGGCAAACTGATAACAGGCTCATAGTTAGTATCTTAACTTTCAGTACAGCAGCATTCACCCCTTATGGGAGTAGAACCAACAACCTTCTGCATCAAAAGCAAGTACACGACCTGTTGTGCTATTAGCAATGCGAGCTGACTTAGCATAATCAGCACTAAACTTCTCTTCCCCTGCAGCTCTCAGCTCCTTGTAAAATCTACTCACTTCTCAACTGCATCTCAAGTTCGCAGCACAAGAAATCTGGAAAAAGCCAAATTTATTGGGGTGGGTCAAAAGGGCAAAAACCAGGGACACATTAAACATTGCTTGTATAATCTTGGAAAGCTGCTAGAATAAAATGCTATGTTACCACCATACATTTTACTGCCAAGGTCCCTGTGCAAAAGAGTCAGAACAACATACCACTATGCCAAATCACCTGCTTTGTGAAAGAAAAATGCTGGGTTACCACCATACATTTTACTGCCAAGGTCCCTGTGGAAAACAGTCAGAGCAACATACCAGTACGCCAAATCAGCTGCTTTGTGAAAGACAGGAAGACTGAAACTTAAATGGCTATCATTTAATGAATTCAGTTCTCACCATAGCTGTCAACCTCTTAGCACAAAACACCTGGACAAACCCAGTAATGAGGGAATACAGCCCTCAAACATATTCAGTGAATTCAGTTCTTGCCATAGCTGTCAACCTTAGCACAAAAAACCTGGACAAAGCCAATAACAGGGTAATACAGTCCCAAAAATAAGGACAAATTTCAAATAGTCATCTTATAAACTTAGAAAATTGCTATAATAAAAGGTTGTGTTACTATATGTATTTATTGCTAGAATAAAAAGTTGTTTTACTATGTATTTTCTGAAGAATATGAAGTCTGAAATTCAAATGCCTGTCAATTTTATTTCTGACGGAACAAAAACTATTTTCAGCAGAGGCCCAGGGAGAAATACTGTAGACACGTCTTTGTAAAATGGCAGGACACCAGAGCAAATCCACACAAACACAGGGATAAGATGCAGACTCCACACAGAAAGCACCCAAGCCAAGAATCAAACCAGAAAACCTATAGCTGTGAGGCAACAATACTGCCACTGCACCATCAAATATGTAAGGAATTAAACATTCAGAAACCTGAAGTCTGAAATTCAAATGCCTGTCAATTTTATTTAACATTTGTTAATCAGGACAGTCTGACTTGGAACAAAAAAAACAATTTTCAGCAGAGGCCCAGGAAGAAATAATGCAGACATGTCTTTGTAACATGGGAGGACACAAACACAAACCCACACAAACACAGGGAGAAAATACAGACCCCACAAAGACGGCACCCCAGCCAAGAATCAAACCTGATAACCTGCAACTGTGAGGCAACAATCCTACCACTGCACCATCAAATATCAAGCATTGCAACATTTACAGACCACAGATATTATGAGGAACAGATCAGATCAAATATGAGGCAAAAATCTGTAATATTTTTACAAATGGTGGTGGGTAGGGAATTCAGGTCTTTAACACCTGCATACAAGGTACAGAGTTCAAGCCTGAGGTATTCCCTACCACACCACCATGAGTCTAACCACCAGTATATTGCGCCTGGGACACAGACACACAGACACACAGACACACACACACCCTCTTGTAGCAAACCACCATACATCCAAATCCTGTCCACACACTTACCTGCAGATCTTCAAAATCCCTGTAGCAAACCACCATAAATCAATCCCGAGTAAGCTACGAAACCTGCGCAAATCCCTGCCCGTCGTGAGATCTTCCCCCGATGAGACTGCAGCAAACACCTGACCCTGCCTGTCGCGAGATCTTCCCCCAATGAATTCCAGACTGCTGATGTTGCAGTCCGACCCCGATGCGTTTTCCCACCGAGTTCCAGGACAGTCTATGCAGTTTAAAACTGCATAGACTTCTGGGAGCTCCATTCTTCATGTTTCCTAGTCAGGACTGCTGCTGAGACAATCTGCGTGAAAGTCCGCGAGTTTTTTTCTTTTTATTTCTTTATTTTTTCTTTATTTTATAGTTGAGGGGGCTGCAGTCCGGCAGTCCAATATCACGGGACACCTCTGCACTGGTGGAATCCTTACCTTAACAGACTGTATAACAAAAGAAAAATGTCATGGCCACAATCAGAAAGAGCAACTGTAGACATGAACTCTCTGATTCATCTAAAGAAGAAAGTAAGAGGTCTAATGAAGTACAGCAATACCAATTATAAGGTCAAGATAGCCTCTCTGGTTAAGGACAGTCACAAAGCCTTCTTCAGCTATGTCAGGAACGTTAAAGATAATACCCAGCAGTGTACAGAACTAGAGGTAAATTCCACAGCCTTCACTGACCAGGGTGGCAGAGCAAATCTACTGGCTGATAAATCTAGCTCTAACTTCACCTCCAGTATCCTTTGTGAAATCCTTTCTAGCATAACCCCAGCTATCAACAAGGAGCAGGTCTTGGAGGTGCTTAGTAAAGCTAAAAACAGTGCTTCAGTGAGCCCTAACAATATTCCCAGTTGCATCTTAAATAGCATAAATCATGACCTAACAGCATCACTTGAAGCACTCTTTAGCTACAAACTCAAACCAGGTCATGTGCCAGGTGAATGGAGGGCCACAACAGTCACCCTTCTTCATAAGGGTGGACCATCAGCT
>NC_056725.1:561324391-561334391 GCF_019279795.1 Protopterus annectens
TCTGCTTCTTTGCAACATTGTACCTGGGAGACTGTCTTATTGCTGGCTCTTTCTTCTGCTTGGAGGGTTTCTGAGCTCCAGGTCCTTATGGCCTTTCCTCGTTTTTTGTTTTTTCCCCAAGGAGAAGGAGTCCGTTTGTACTAATCCTTATTTTATGCCCAATGTAGTCAATGAGTTGTCCTTAAATCAGTCAGTACAACTACCTTCCTTTATCCCTTGTCTTCAGTCTGGTATTGAGTAGTTCCTGCACACCTTGGATTTGCACAGACAGCTCAGGTACTATTTAGATAAAACTAGGACTATTTGTCGTAACTCTGATCAGCAGTTTGTTTCCTTTCATTCCAGGTCTTTGGGCTTGGCTGATTCTAAACAAACCATCTCCTCCAGTATACCTGAGGCCATTTATTTGGTTCATAGGTTCAAAGGTTCATAGGGTGGTACTAGGCTATCAGCCCTAGGGCCTATACAAGCCTAGCCATAACAATTCCCTGACTATTTCTTCCCACAGTATTTACTTCCCTGGATCTCTCTCTAGCAGGGTGACTGACGTGATCCATGGGGTGAATTTCCTATCCCCCATCCAATCATCAAGGTTCCTTTTGAAGAGGGTCAAAGAGGCACTCTGCTTGACATGTATGGGCAGTCTATTCCAGTGTCTGTGGAGTCTCTGGGTCAGGAACCTATCCCTCCAGCATGTTTTGTTCATTATGATGACAAGGTTTAGATCCCTGGAGCGTGTGTCTCTGAGGGATTGGGATTTCTTTAAGTGTAGCATGTCCAACAGCTCTGGGTTTGACATGGCCTTGTATGTTAAGCAGAGATTGCCTCTGAGTAGATGATATGCGACAGAGTATAGGTGGAGTATTTTTAGATGGTCAGCATAGGGCATCTGCGTTAGGCCTGTGATTCTTTTAGTGATGTATTTCTGTGGCCTTTTCCAGTTGTTGCAGATGTCTTGAGAGGTACATACCAAATGGGGTGTTATATTCTATAATGGGTCTAATGAGGGATGAGTACAGTGGGACAATGACCTCCTTTTTTCTGGATGAAAAGCCCTTAGTGATGAGGTGTGCTGCATAGAAGGATTTCCTGACTGTTGTGGTGATGTGGTTATCAAAGGTGAGACCACTGTCCACCTATGTTCCTAAGTCTCTTATCACACTTTCAGTGTTAAGCGTGCTGCCACCTATGTGGTAATTCATGGGTACATATTTTTTCCCAAAGGGGATAACTATACATTTCTTGGCATTGAGCTTGAGCCCATGGCTCTGGCACCAAGCATCTGTTTCTGTAAGGCCCTTTTGTAGAATATCCACATCATTTGGGGATTCAATAATGGCTCCCAGTTTGCAGTCATCTGCAAACTTTTTAGCCAGAGTCCCTTAGTGTTGGTCTGTACTTCAGAGAAGTAGATGCCAAACAAGAGTGGTCCCAGGACTGAACCCTGAGGTACTCCACTTGTCACTTGTCTGGAGATGGATTTGGAGTCGGCTACTTTTGCAGTGTGGGTTCTGTCAGTAAGCCAGTTGGCAACCCATCGAGTGATGTAGGGATTAATGCCCAGCTTAGTAAGTTTATCTATGATTCCAGTGTGGGGGATGGTGTTGAAGGCCTTGGCGAGGTCCATATGTTCTGCGTGGACAACCTTACCCTTGCCCACGGCTCTGGAAACTGATTCGAAGAAATCAGTCATGTTCAGAAGACAAGGTCAGCCCTTCACGAACCCAAATGCGTGGGGTCCAGTGTTTAAAGGTTGCCAATGTCTTTGTTTATAAGTTCCATGATAATACGTTCCATGGCCTTGCAGATCAGGTTCATCAGACTGATGGGGCAGTAGTTCCCAGGATCCAAGGTGGATCCCCCCTTGTGGAGTGGGATAACTGTAGCTGTGCGTCACTCAGTGGGCACAAAGCCTGAGGTGAAGCTATGATTAAACATGACACTTAGGTGAGGTGCCAGTTCATTTTGTAGTTCATGTAGTACACAGCCTGGGATGTCATCTGGTTCCATGGATGCTGTATTCTTAGCTTTGGAAAGTACGTTTTTTACCTGTGTGGCCATTATTACTGGAATATGGCAATCTTTCGGTATTGAGATGGGCCCTTTGGGGGGAGGGTGAGGGTGGTGAGGTTTGCACTAAATCGATCTGCCAGGATATTGGCAATATCCTTGGGATCAGTATATTTAATGCCATTCTGTTGTAACTCAGAGCATATCTGAGCATTGCCATTTAGATTCTTGACATAACTATAGAATGCCTTGTGGTTGTCTTTGGAATCTTTGGCAATTTTATTTTTGTAACTAGCTTTTGAGGATTTTATGTGTTATTCTTTTCATGGTTTTACCATTTCATTGTTTTACCATTACTGCACAATTTTCTCATACTGTAAACTAAATGGGTATCTTTTTTTCTGCAAAATGTTAAATGAATGTAACTAACTGAAACTTGTTTTTCTCAGTAAAAGGTACAATGAATGTAACTAAATTTATCTTGTATTCTCTGTTAACATATATATTAAATATAACTGAAGCTTTTCTCCTCGGGTCTTCACTGAAAATGGGTTTCTGACCCAGCTGGCCTAAGCTGGTTAACGAATGTCAATAAATAAATAAATAAGTGTGGCAAATCTCTGTCTGCTTTTGTTAGAGCTCATTCCACTAGAGCTGTTGACTCTTCTGGTGCCTTCTTGAAGCCATCCTTGAGGCTGCTACTTGGTCTTCAGTGTATGCCTGTACTAAGTATTATGGTCTCTAGAGTCAGAGTAGGTTTTGCTGAAACCATTTTATGTTGGTTTTTTGAGGGCTCTTTTCAGCCTTCCACCTCCCATTCTGTTCTTGAGCTTTTTTACTCTCCCTTCTGTACCAATACTGCAATAGCGATATAGAATGACATAGTACAGTTGTGTAAAATCGTATCATAACAGTAGATGTCCAACTCTTCATGGTGGCAGTATTTGCTCCCTCCAACCCCCTCTTGATTGCTCTGCATTTTTTTCCTTCTGGGTACGTATGGGCTCCTTTGTCCTATGATGCCTGTTCTCTTCTGGAGCAATACAGTTCTAGGTAGCTGCGTTCCCTTTTTTACCCCATGTTCTGTGTGCAGAGCATAAGTGTGATTTATGGCACAACCAAGATCTCTTTTTAGCTTATTTATACTGGCCAAGCAATGGTGATACAATCCTTCTGTACCGAATACTGCAAGAGAGAAGAAAAGGACATCAACTGTTATGGTAAGATTTTACACAACTGTACTTTCTGTCAATTTGCTCCATCATAACTATCATGCATGCCTCTCAACTGTCCAGATTTTTCCTGAATGCCCAGATTTTTGCCTCATATTTTTGGACTGTTCCTCATAAAATTTTGATTTTCTGGGAAATCACTGAGGATTGAAATTACTAAGTAATTACACTCATTTGAGTAAATGCACACTAATAAGTCCTGTTATTCTAGCAACCCTCTAAGTTTATAAGAGCAGTATTTAAAAATTGTCTCTATCTTTGGGTATTTGTTCCTTATTATTTTAGGCTTTGTCCAGATTTTTGTGCTAAGAGGTTGAGAGGTATGTTGTCATGTGATTAAGTTGGAATGGAAAGAGTTTACCATGTAGGACTAATCATTGTCAGACCAGGAATCAGACACTAATTAGGCACTGCAAACTGTTAGAATGATGTCAAAAGCTGTACAGTATCACTTAACTTACTTGTTTATATTATAATAACAGTGGAACTAGAAACAGATTCATACAGATATAAGGTTAAAAGAGAAAGAAGTGTTGAACACATAATACAATGCAGTAACTCACTAAGATGTAGCATGTACACTAGGAAGTGCATTTGGCTAGTAGCTGGAAATCAGCAAAAAATAAAATATATACTGAAAGGAAAAGATGAGTGTATACTAATTTTTAAACTGCATCATTTATGCTTCTACAGATGTACAAGCAGCCCCCCTCATTAAAAAAATAGTGCCTTTATCTAGTAGTATTCATAAATCAGCACATATCAAACCAGAAGCTGAAAAAGGAACAGAATAGTTTGTCTACTAATGCTCCAACCTTCTGCCACACAATTGTTTTCTATGGAATTAATAGCAGGTGAGAAAGTTACTACCAGGCTAGTATTCAAAAATCAGAATACAGTAACACATGCAATGAAAGAAAGAGAAATATGGTTTCCAGTATTGTTTGCCTCATTCAGATGCTTTCTGTAGGTAGAAGCCATGTCACAAAATTGTTGTGGTGGCCAGGATTCACAGTCACCACAGAATAAAATATGAAATGAAATGACAGAAACAAAAAACTCAGTTTAAAAGCCTTGTATTACTGATGTGCTTTGTAGAGTACCAGCAGCAAAGTCGTAAAATGCCTGAAAGGCTACTTTTCTCAAGGTGTAAAATGCACAGATTATACTAATTAATGGCTCACACAGAGAGCTGTTGTCATGTCTTTTGGCTTTTTCCCAGTTAGGGGTCACCACAGCAGAACTCTGGTCCGCTAATGATTGGCAGTTGATTTTTACGTGCCGAGTTGCCAGCCCTAACACACAACCTTCAATGAAGGTATGCCCATTCATGCATGTCTCCACACAGAAGACGCTCTAGCTGAGAATTGAACCGGACAGTGTCTTACTGTGAGGCGACAACGCTACCGCAGCACCACCACCACAGTCCACAGAGAGCTGCTGTCGGTACAACTGCAATTTGAGATGGAATTTGGCTGATACCTTTGAAACTTCCTGCAGGTACTCTTCCCCCAACCCCCTCAGCCAAAGGTAAGCATGCTCAGAAAGGGAAACCTGAAATGTAAACAAAGGCCGAATCAAAATAAAAAATCCCTGGGATTGTCCCTTTAAGAAAAAAAATTATTGCTTTTCTTAAATAATGTCCTTATGTAATGGCGCCATGGTGTTCTTCACTTTCTTTCTGTATCCTACTGCTTTCTTGATGTACTGTGCATGTGCATGTATATGAGACTTATGTGGTACATCAGTGCTTTGGGAAGGAAGCAACTGAGAAAGGAAGATATCTGTTGCTTTTTTTTTTTTTTACATAAAGTTTGAAATCTAGATGGTTCAGAGGTATGAGAGAGACAGGGCAGAAACAGAATGAAGTCAAGTTTTTAATGGTTGATGAAGGATTGCATTATTGACCAAGCTGCTGCAAAATAGATGTCATCTACAGTGGAATAAAAAAAATGCTGTAGTGGTAGGAATGAATCTAGCAGAATGACCTTTTGGTTTACATGGCAAAGCCAAACCTTTGGAGAAGTAGACAAATGAATTGAAAATTGAAAGCCATATAGATAATGTAACCTTGAAAATATTGGTTCCTGTGTTGACACTGGAAGAGGAGATGAAGAGTTGGTCAGTCCTGCATATGGACTTTGTTCTGTGAAGACAGAATGTTAGTTGATGACGTACAGCTGAAGTACGGAGCTGGTACTCTCCTTTTGTTACTATGACTGAGGAAGAAAACAGCCAAATGAATAAACTGATTCATGGCTGTCTCCAAGACTACCTCTGAACCAAAAGAAGGATTTAGTTTAAGAGAAACTGTGGTGCTGTGGTAGCATTGTCGCCTCACAGTAAGACGCTGTCTGGTTTGATTCTCAGCTAGAGAGTTTTCTGCGTGGAGACATGAGTGAATGGGCATACCTTCGTTGAAGGTTGTGTGTCAGGGCTGGTAACTCGGCATGTAAAAATCAACTACCAATCATTAGTGGACTGGAGTTCCGCTGTGGCGACCCCTAACCGGGAAAAGCCGAAAGACACAACAACAACAAGTTTAAGAGAAACTTTATCTTGTAAAAAATTAAGCATGGTTGTTTGCAAGATAAGGCATGCAATCCAGAAATCCTTTTTTTTCAAAAGTTATTGCAACTAAGAATACTTTTTTCCATAAAATGGACTTCATGAAGGAAGCAGAAGCAGGCTCAAGGGGATTTCTGTTACAGCTTGAAGTATTAATGGAAGATCCCATGTTCGGGTAGGGTTTTGGATGGTCTCAAAAGAAAGGTCCCCTTTAAAAAGTGTTTGGGAATATCAAGGGACGTTACAGAAGTAGAGTCAAGACATCAGTAAGAGTTGAAAATTACCACTAGATGGATTTTACTCATGGAATAACTAGCTCCAGAATAAAAAAAAACTGCCAAGAATTGCTGGATAGACTGTACTGGAGCTGTGAAGGGATCCAACTATTTGTCAACATCCCACAAAGAGAACCTTTATTTGCTTTTTTGTTAAGCTTTCTAGTAGATTGTTTTTGAGGAGCATTTAGAACTTAAATCACTCTCAAATGTATGGTAAGAATTGGTCTTCGCTGGAATTGGAAAAAAAACATGTGGTCAGCTTGAGGAACTTGATGTCCAGATGAGGCTTGCCAAACAGAAGATCAAGTCAAGGATCCAGAGCCCATGGATGTTGGGTCAGAAGAGGCCAAAGTGTGGATAACCATATTTGACTGGGCTAAAACAGGACAATGAGAATGGCTGCTGCCTTTTAGAGGGATGCTTTCATTAAGAACTTCATCATAATAGGAAGGGAAGGCATACAGAAGCCCAGGTGGCCAAAGATGGACCAGAGGATTTCTTAATGACTGCCCCATTAGATGAATACAGCAAAATAGCTCTGCATTTTGTGTTGTGGGGAGAAGTATATATATCATAGCAAGACTAGTCGCAGTAGCTGAATCTTTTGGTTGTCACTACCAGGTTGAGGGACCACTCATGACGTTTAAGAATACAGTGACTTAACCTGTATACTAGAAGACTGTGCCAACCTGGAATGCGCATTGTGATGAGAAAACACTGGGAAGACATATCCCACTGACACACTTTCATGGCCTCCCGTAACAGTGAAGTTCCTCCTTGGTTGTTGATGTACCATATTATTGAAGTATTGTTGTGCAGATGAAGATCACGCACTGGCAGAAGATATCCTAAAGTTCTTGCAATGCTAGGAGGACTATCCTTATCTCCAGAACACTGATATGAAGGTGAGTCTCTAGTAGGTCCATGTTCCTTGGACTGTTCTCCCCTTGTAATGCCTTCCCACCCGAGGGGAGGCAACCATGGTAACTGTGGCCAGTGCTAATGGAAGAACAAAGGGGTATCCCTATCAAACTAGCAGGGACTGAATCCACCATTTGAGGTGTTCACGACATACTGAGAAGAGTCTTTTAGGGTGATGAAGAGATTGAGTAGCCTGAAACCATTGAACGCTCAGAGTCTAGAACTCTCATAAAATACCTGGCACGGAAAATTAGCATAATGGGGGCCGCTAGAGTGCACATGTAAAGAATGAGGAAAGCCCGGAGAATGTCAGTATTGAGGAGCTAAAGGGTTGCAGTTTATGTTGTAATATCAGGATGGCATCCTATAAACATTAAGGGCTTGATTGAGCTCCAAGATTAACCTTTTAAAGTTTATGGAGATATGCAAGGACCAACACAAGTGGAGTAAGTAGTCTTGATAAAATTGTCAATCCCTTTGTGTTTGCAGTTAGGAGCCAGTCATCTAGGTAGGGAAACATGTGGGACCCTTGCAGCCTGAGGAGTGCTGTGACTGTTGACATGTATTTTGTAAGCACTGGGAGGCTGTTGTGAGACAAAAATGCAATGCTCGGAAGGGAAATGACTGGCTCCCTCCCAAAAACAGATAAAACCTCTGGACTGCCTCATGATCTTGATCAGGTAGTGGGCATCCTGAAGGTCTATTTAGTACATCCAGTCCTTTTACTTTAGGAGCAGAAGCATGGATTGCACCATAACCATTTAAAATGTCATCTTTATTCATAGAGATTTATCCCACTGAGGTATAGAATGAGCCTATGATCCTTGCATTTCTTTGGAACTAAAACAAATCTTGAATAGATTCAAGATCCTCTCTGGTCTGGTGGGACATCGTGGATGGCTTTTATTTAAAGAAGCTGTAAAATTTCTCATGCTGCACCCATTTTTAGGTGGGATGGAACACCTAGAAGGGCCTTTACACTTTGCTTGGAGGTGTAAATGAATGGAATAATGTAGCCTCTGGATATAATTTTCTTCACCTAAGAATCACCTGGGATGGCTGACCAGTTTTGTGCTTGAAGGAAGAAACATACCTTGATTGCCTGCAGGGTGGAATAATCAGAAAACTTTTCATGGGCACTGAAAGCGTTTCACTGAAAATGGACCACTAAACCTTTGGTTCTACAGATGTCCTTGCTACCCTTCTGATTCCTACAAAAGGATAGTTGAAGGGTACCAACGTGAAGTCCAGTGCCAGACAACATATTTTCTCCTGCTCACTCTCTGCTAAAGTACCTTTACCCATGAGATTGAACAGTGACACTCCATCGTAAAGGGCATTCAGTAAACACACATAGATGTTATTTGTGAAATCACATAGTTTCAGTTAGGAATGGCAGTACGTTGCTATGGCAGCACCTGCTGCGTTTGCTGCCTCATCAGCTGCATTAGAAAGTAGCCTCTTGTTCAGGTTGGTAATAGACAACATATTGGATAACTGAGCTTCCATTATATTCCTTGTATCCAGTGTTGGGGGCTCTGAGGGGAATCTAAACTCTTCTTGGCTAGATCCCCTCTGACCGGAGACATGTGATGTACATAGTTTAACACCCTCAGGGAAAAGTTACCAAGGTGAAAAAAATGCTTTCCAAGTTGGTCAGTCCTCTGACTTTCTTATTAGGAGGATAGACCACAGAGCTCTTCTGAAAACTCTTTGTGTCTGCTGCAACCACTGTGAAATACATCAGAGGACCTTTATATAAAAAGAATGGTTCTTTAAGGGGGGTCTTAATTTTTTTTCTGTTTTCTTATGCAATAGTCTCTACAATAGTAGGGTCTCACAATGCCCTCTTTGCTGCCAAGTCTATACTGTGGTTAGTGGGATGGACCACAGAGGAAGTTGATGGGCTAACCTTAAAGGACCTGATGAACACTTTCTCATCTGGGAAAGGTGCCAGTGTGCCAGTTCAATCTTTGTTTCATATTTTCCATTCTTTCAACAAAGGTAGTGACTTCAGTGGGACTATGAGGACAACCTTCCACTTCCTCAAGTTATGTTGTCCTGTGTAAGAAATAACATAGGGAAATCTAGGTGTCTTATGTTACACTTACACTTTCTGTGCACTTTGGTGTGGAGAATTGCACAGAGAGCAAGAAGTGTCCTTTTGCCCTTGCTCAAGGGAGGAATCAAGGCCTTCAGAGCTAGACTGTCCAGGGGACTGGTAGTAAGGTATAAAAGATGCAAAAAGAATGGCTTGTAAGGGTGGAGCCAAAATACAGGAAGTATCCCCCTCCCACATGGAATAGTGAACCAAAATCATTCTGAGTGCCTCAGACACCAAAGTTGACATCATTGACTCCCCCAGTCTAAACATGTGCCCCCCTGCCGAAACATTGGTTGAGTCTGAGACTGAGTTTGGAGTTGAGGTACTGAGCAAAAAAGAACCCAAAACCACAAATAGACCCAAGATGTCCTTGTCAAATGCTCAGCCCCAAGACATACTTGGGTCTAATGACTTTGGATTCAAGTGTATCAGATGCATGGAGCATCTGTTCTGATCTGCAACAGCTGAGGAATGACCGGGTGGTAACTTTGGCTGTATTACCACTGACACTGATATAGATACTGGGGAAGGAAGGAAAGAAAGGAGGTTGGAGGGTCTAGCCATACGTGGCCTAGCAGTGAAGGAGATAGTATTACCCCATGTCTATTTGTGTCTTCACAAAGGCCCGTATCATCTATTCACCATTCAATACTGCCATGCTTCCAGAGGACCTAGTCAATTTAACTAAGGCTGCTGATGGAGGCCTTGAGCTCGCAAACCTCCAGAGCGCCCTCTTGAAGGATTAGGTGTTTGAGGAACAACAATACAACAGTTCCAGTGTGGTCAGAGCTGGAGAGATAACAGGTACAGAAGGTTTTGAAACTTTTTGCATTGGGGAAGAAGACTGAGGAGGGTCAGATAATCTCTTTCTCTTCTTCTTTTCTTTA
>NC_056725.1:561339391-561369391 GCF_019279795.1 Protopterus annectens
AAGATAGTCTGTTTTTATATCTTGTACCTAGGGAATTCTCATCGATAGCTGACCTTGTCTTGCAATTGCTAAGTTCTTAGCAAATGTCCACTCTGAACATATTATCATAGATTATCTGAATATTAATTATTCTGCTCATCTGGATTCACTTCCTCAAATTGGCATTAGCTCAGTTTTTAATGCTAACAAAACAGCTTCATCGGTCCTCAAACAAGAAGCCTACAATTACTAATGGACTATTGAAGGTAATGCACTATTGTAACATACTTTAACAGAAGGCAATGTTTAATGCATTGTACTTCTTATTCTTTTACTCAGACTGTTTTTAGTGATATTTAAAGATAATGATGCCATGATAGTTTTTTGAATTGCATTATTTTTATTTTTTATATGGTTTATAATCTATTTTAAATGTTGCTTATTCATATTTTAGTTTGTAAAACGCTATATCACAAAGAACTATACAACATTTCAACTTATACTTGAATGTATTCTAACATTCCTTAGTTGGAACCATGTCAGATATTATATATGATGGCCATTCGCTATTTGTTATTACTTGGACAGTCTGCAAACCACATAGAACTTCATTATTGATTAAAATGTGCAGTTTAAGACATTTTTGCACCATTTGCCAGTGGATGAAGTTTAATTTCCTGAGTGTCAGTTACCTGAAGCTCAAGATGTCGAGGATGGGAACATCTCTATAAGAAATCATGGTCAGCAAGATGTGCCAGCTGTGATGCCTTTTTTGGATGCTTCCCCCTTCTTTCAGTGGGTATGGGGAGGGCTTGCCTACCCCTCCTTCCCACATCAGATGGTGCAGGAGGTTTGCCTCCCAGCAAAAACATTTGAATTTTGTTTTTTTCACTGATTGTTTTTTATCAGGGATAACAGTTTGGTACTTTCAATTGCTGGCAGTTTGATCTTCATTGACAAATAGCAGAAGCCTTAATACAACCATTTAAATGAGCTGCCTGACTGGTCTCCACTAACTGTAATCCTCTCCATTGGTGTGGCAATATAGTACTTTAATAATAGCATTTTAACTGCTATTAATATGTTGTCTGCACTCATAGCAACAGTGCATGCATGTGTGGGCCTTCCGTGGAAGGTTGGGCGCCTGGTTGGCAACTCGACACCATAACAATTCTACTGCCAATCATGAGCAGACAGGTGATCCGCTGTGGCAACCCCTAACCAGGAAAAGCCGAAAGAAGAAGAAGATGCACAGCAATTCATATTAGAGCTTGATCATTAGTATGGTATACAAACAAGTTGGTAAAGCAATTTCTCTCAGTGATAAATTATGGAATAGCTATTTACTAAGTCTCTCCCCACCCTTTAATTTATGTAAGTCAGAAACAAATGTTGAAGATCTCTCCCACAAACATCAGAAGTGCATCAGTTCCTTGCAAAACCACTCTCATAATTCCCGCTCAAACTGGGACAACACTGTATACCTACAGTGCCGGCATTAGGCTAAGATGCCAGGGTGTGCACCCCTACTTATTGTTTCTGTGCTGAACAGTACCTGATGCAGAAAAAAAATGCAACTAACTTGGTAAATAATAGAAAAATATACCACAAATGGTACAAGTGAGTGAAGAAAGTACTCCTCCCAACTGTACCGTTCTGATGGTACATTCCGATGATCAGCTTCAGCCATGATTTACTAAATTAGAAACATATTTTTTCCATGTAGCAACATCATAGCACACATGCAGGGAAATGGGACTTCAGGGAGATTAAGGGTGAGCAGGTAACAATCAGAAAGTGTGGAAGAGGATTTAAGAGGAGTGCATCAATGATCATGGGAGGGTGGCCTAATGGTTAAGGTGTTTGCCTTACAAACACAATGTGCAGGGTTTGAGTCTCACAAGGGATCATTGGCTAGGCTTAAAATAGCTCGCAAGAGCAGTTAGCTTAGTACTAATCTATGAACCTATTAATTGTGGTCTTTTTTGGAGAATTACAAAAAGCAGAAACAGCCTCAAAATTACTATGGACTCTTGAGACTTCATTAAGTACTGTAAGAACTAGTTGTGACATGGTTGTTTCCGGTAACAGTTCTACACTCCAGCTAGTGCTCTACGATGCATTAGCTAGTCCCGCTACAATATTTGTGGCAAGAAGGTAAAACAAACTAAAGAATTTGTAGTGTTGCAGTTACTGAATAAATCAAGGAATGGGCAGCAGGCAGCACGAAACTAATTCAATTTTGAAGTTCTGCTACCATTAGAACTGTTCTTGCTCTGATACAGAAAACGTCAATGAGCAGCAGATGTGCGAAATGCTGTCCTCTGTTTGCAGCAATTATTTTCACTAGTGAAAGGGATAGCACTTAACTTGTGGTACCCTGACAGCACTTTTGTTTGTGAGTAGTTACATGTGCTTTCTTTCTGTTAGGTATCTTAGTATATTCAAGGGGCATCAGAAGGAATACACAGTCTACTCAGATGGTTCGATGTTTTGAAATGGAGGAGGGGTGCTGTTGTCATTCTTGATAAGAATGACTATATATCTTTAATGTATGAGTTCCTAACAGATGAGAGAACTTTTAAGAGAATTGAAGTTTCTAGTGTGGTGACTTTTACAAATAATATCAACAGGGCTATTTATGATTTACAGTTATGAAAAGATATAAACATTGATTTATTCAACTTTTTTTACTATACCCTGTCCTGTAATTCCTGTCCTCTATGGTCTACCTAAAATTCATAAGAGTCTGACCCACCCCCCTATGCGCCCTATTGTTTCTGGTGGGGGATGGATTACTGAACTCCTATCTCTTTACCTGCAGTCTGTGCTTAGTAAATATCTCATTAAAGTAAAAAGTTATAAACAAGATACTGAAGATTTTTTTAACAAAGTTTTATCAATTAAGAAGAAAAACTGGGAAATAAAGTAAACCCCCCAAAAAACCAACCATAAAACAGTACAAAAGGAGCACCTCGGAAGAAACATCACGCTGCTACTGAGTTTAATCCTTTAATTCCACACTGAAAAGAAGTACAGTCAGACAATAAACCACATGAACGCTTAAAAGTTTTAAATAGCGTTTTCGTCACCTAAAAGACTTCTTTAGATGAATGCATATCATTTAATTGTGCCTCCATTTATACTAATACAAATCAACCCTAACCAACCACAAAGCACACCTTATTAAGAAATAAATGTTTAAAACAGTGCTGCTAAAGCATACTTATATAAAATGTAGATAGTTACCACATTCCAGCATCATTTAAAAAATAAATACTGTGAAATAATAAAATTCACTCCATAAATAAATATTGCACAGATGATTAAAATGGGACACAAATATAATCAAAATAAAAGACTACAGGAACATACACATTGCTGCAGTTTATTTAGTAGTAAGGCCAGTGATGCTGTTAGCTGCCAAAATAATTCCCTGTATTCTAACCTAGCCTTCCACAAACCCCCTCTTATGTTCTTTGGTACCACTTCTACCATAAAGAAGTGGAAGCTGTCATCTTGACATGTACTTTTGTGTTTGTATAAGGCATTATTTGCTACCTTATTCCTTATGTCATAGTTATGTTCGTACATCCTGTTTTTTAGTTTTCTTTCCGTTTTCCCTATATAAAAAGAGGGACGTGTCACGAAGGGCTATACAGACCAATCCACTGGTGTTACAGTTAGCAAAACTTTTGCTACATAACTTTCTATTTTTACTCTTCAAAAAGACTACATCTCCTGTCTGGATAAATGTACACTGTGGACACCTACCACATTTATATGTGCCTACTTTACCTTCTCTCTGCATGTTTTTGTTTCTTTTATTTTCAAGCATGTTCTTGATGTTTTGTCCCTTTTTATATATAAATTTCAAGGGTTTTCTGAAAATTACTTCTATGTCAGAAATATTTTTAAACCTTTCCCACTCTTTTTCCAGGATGTTCCTTATAATGACTGAGTCCCCAGTGAAGTCAGTGACAAATGCATCATCAGAATCATTTATTTTCCCATTTTTGTCACTTGTTTCATTACTGCAGGGAATACTTTCCTGTCCTAAAATGGGTGCAAATCTACCATTTCTTCCTTCAGCCACTTCCTTTTTCATTTCCTCAGTACCCTCTTTCCGGAAATAATTTAGTTAAAAATTCACATTCTTTAAAAAAAATCATTCTCATCAGTGGTCATCCTCAGAAAAATTGTCCTTTTATAATCCCCCTCTTTTGGTGTAGTGGGTGGCAGCTGGTGTAATATAAGTAAGAGTTGGACAATGTTTCTTTTCTGTGTACCACTGACTTAAATCTACCCTCATCCTTTTTAATGGTAATATCTAAATAGTTCATTTTCACCGAGTCAATGTTGTAAGTAAATTTCAAGAAAGATGTAGTCCCTGAGATATAATTGAAAAATTCTAAACACTTTTCTTCTGTATCCATCCGTGGAATACAAATATCATCCAGGAAATGCTTATACAGGGTCCAACTATTTACATACTCTGATTTTAAAACAGATTCTTCTTCCCAGTAGAAGAGAATAATATTAGCATAATATCCGCAGTGAAAACGGAACTAAAAATGGACTTTTCAGTAGTTTTAGAGGAGAAAGAGCTTCAGCACAGCAACATATCAATTTAACTGGTGGATGTGAGGGATTTCCCCACATTTTGGTGAATATGGAGCTGAAAATAACACTGGAAACACCGGAAATGGTTTTGGACGCAGTGGAACTAATCATGGACAAGGTGACTGTTTACTTAATGGAATGCAACACAAAAGTATTAATTTTAATGATATTCTTAGTAAAAAATATGTTTTAATGATAAGTTTACAGAGGAAACAGTTTTAAATAATGGTTCTTACAATATATATAGGCACAGTTAGCACCCATTGCTACCCCTTGTAGTTGTTGAAAGATCTTTCCTTCAAAATGAATAAAATTGTTCCTCAGTAAAATTTCCATTAAAATTAATATTAGGTGGAAATCATTTTGATTAAACTTGCCATATTTAATCAAAGCTTCTTCAAACCACTCCATCCCTTCCTCATGGGGGATGGACATGAATAAAGCCACTATGTCTATAGTTACAAAAATTATTTTTTCACTATATATTTCTGGTTTGATACTTCTTAACATTTCCCATAAGTCTTTCAGCACACTAACTTCTTTATTCGCCATAGTCTTTAATTTATTGTTTAACCATTTTGCTAGTGGAGCAGTAGCAGAGCCTTCTGAGGCCACTATAGGTCTTAAAGGTGGATTTTCTATACTCTTGTGAATTTTAGGGATTCTGAATATGGAAGGTACCTTAGGTTTATCTAAATGTAAATAATTAAATAACTTGATATCAATTGTCCCTTCCAATAATAAATCATTAAGAGTAACAAAAATCTTTTTGTATGAGATATTAATTTCATTAATTGATACCCTTGTATATTTTGTCAAATCATCCAAAATTTCCATAATTTTTGATTCATAGCTCATAGTATCCATAAAAACGGTACTGTCTCCCTTGTCTGGCCTCATAATTCTTAAAAAAATATTGCTCCTTAATTAATCCAATATTAATCTCTCTTCCTTGCTTAAGTTAGGGACCACCTTGTTTTGTGCTATCCCCATTTTCAATTGTCTCTCTACTATGCCCTCAGATTTTTTTTAGTTTTGGGTGAAGGCAAGGGCTGAATATACTTTTCCTTATAGGTCCCCCTTCTTGACTAAAATTCTTCTCTTGTCCCTGGAAAAATATTTCTAGGTTGTTTTTCCTTAAAAAAAGTTTCAAGTCTATAAAGAATTTACTCACATCAACTTTCCTGCGAGGAATAAACTTAAACCCCTTTAAAAATAGTTTAAAATGTGTCTCATTTAAATAATATTACTATAGTTAAAAATATTCTATCCATTAAAACTGAATTTGCACCCATTCCTAGTAATAATTTCCTCCTGCTCTGTTCCTCTGATTGTTCCTGTTATACCCCATTTTGTTGTGGTTGTAATATGTTTGTGGCTTGTTCTTTAACCTCTCTGATTGACGGAGAGGTGGAAACTCTAAAGGGTTGTGTATGTCATAGGATGATGTATGCTGTTCTTCTATATGTTGTTCCTCCTCATAAAAATCTCTACCTTCTCCTTCATACCAATAATCTTTGTTATACTGTTCCTTAGGTCTAGGGTAGTTAGTTTTGTCTTTGTATTCCTTGATATCTCTTTCTATTTTTCTCATTTTTCTGTTGTAAATATTGCTACATTTCCCTACGATCTTTCTCAGAATTTCATTGTATTTGTTTTTCTCTCTGTCCACTGTGAACATCAAGTCATTAATAATATTTTGGTTGACTTGCTCAACTCTATTGTATAGTGTGTCCTTTTTTTTCTCATTCTCCCTAATAATATCTTTTACTATTTCAGTCCCACATTTATCAATAATATTAATGAATTCCTTATAGAACTCAGAGCCTTCTCTCACTTTATTAAGGTATTTATAGAACCTAAGCCCCTTTGGTACAATATTTAACTTGACACATTCTTTCAGGTATGCATTCTCTAAATCAAGCATTTTGTATTTATACAAGGTTTCATCAAGTTTAAAGTGGTTGTCATTGTAAGAACCATTATTTAAAACTGTTTCCTCTGTAAACTTATCATTAAAACATATTTTTTACTAAGAATATCATTAAAATTAATACTTTTGTGTTGCATTCCATTAAGTAAACAGTCACCTTGTCCATGATTAGTTCCACTGCGCCCAAAACCATTTCCGGTGTTTCCAGTGTTATTTTCAGCTCCATATTCACCAAAATGTGGGGAAATCCCTCACATCCACCAGTTAAATTGATATGTTGCTGTGCTGAAGCTCTTTCTCCTCTAAAACTACTGAAAAGTCCATTTTTAGTTCCGTTTTCACTGCGGATCATCATTTCCTGGTTCACAGGCAAGCTGGATGCAAACAAAATCACTGATTGGCAGGTAGGGGTGAGAAAATTAATCAGTTGAGATAAATGGCCAATCACCTTCCTGATTTGGCCCATTTCCCCACCCCTTTCTTTGCCATCACTTGTAGGCGTAGCCTCCATAATCTCCAAAATGACCAAATAAGAAGAAAAACCGGGAAATAAAGTGTTCACCCAAAAAAAAGACCATAAAACATTTTAAGCGTTCATGTGGTTTATTATAAAAAGAAACTTCTCTGTGTGGAAGATTTTTAGTCCATATATTTCTAGTTAATCACTGTATATTAATCAGATCAGACAATAGTAGTAGAAATAGCGAACGTAAACTCATCTTAAGTCAAAACAAAACAAAAGTAATAATAGAAAATATATAATTGTACAGCATTACTAAGTACTCAAAAGTAATCCAAGCAAGGCAGGCAGTCTGTTTCCAGTCAAAAATCCTTTAAGTACACAGACAAGTGATCCAAGTAAAACAAAAATAGAGTAATAATTTCCTCACAAGCTTATTGTGCTGTAAAACAAAGTGTTATTGGTACACATGTTAAATTCACATCCCTTCCCCCATCAGTGTGACGTTCGAGCTGGTCCTGCCCTACCTAGTAGCTGTCATAATAATAGATAACCCTTATGTACTTTAAATAAAATTTATAATGATGTGGCACCTCTTATTTAACCAAATTATTAAGTAGATTATTAAGTCTGTGATTTTATCCAAGACAATATACTACATGGCTGGAAATATATCAACCTTAGTTCATTTGGCAATCAAAAAAATATATAAATATATACATATACATTTTGAATGTAAAAATCAACTTCTATTTTCATAACCTATTGTTAACAAAGATCGCTTTCGTTCTTATAGACTTCTTCAGGTCTGTGTACAAGAACCCTAAAAACCTATATAATTGTATAATTAGTTAGTATTGTTATTACACATCATTTTGAATAAAGTTGAAAAAAGAACCAGAAAAAAATAAAAATAAGAAAAAATGTATGTATGATGATGGAAACAAAATATACACTTACATTTTATCTGATTTAAAATGGTATTTAAAACCAATTTGTAGAACAAAATAAAATACAATTAGTCATGTAAACAATGTGGCAGCTTTCTAAGTTCCAGTGCACTTTTAATTGAACCGTAGTAGTTTAGTCCAGGCTTCCTAAAAGAGTTCAGCTTTAATTGCCACATGAGTTCATGTTTCTCCAAAACATTTGGGATGTCTCCTTCAAGATCACTCATGTCTATGTGATCCAGGATCTGGAACTTAAAACCTGTGTGTCTTTTATGAAGAGAAAGGTGTTTGGCTAGTGCATTATTTTTACATCCAGAGCGGATTTCTGACAGATGACATGAAATCCTACACTTGAGTTTATTTACAGTCTTGCCCACATATAATACATCACATTCATTGCACTGTGCCCTGTAAATTACCTTTTTAGTGTTACAGTCACACCCTGCACTGGTTTTAATGATCTTCTTTAAATAAGGGCAATAAAAACTATCACCTTGCTGTATAAATATACAAAATGTTCAATTAGTTTCACATCTTTTAGTGCTTTTCTCACATGGTCTAGGTTTAAATTCAACAAAACTTCTAATGTTGCTGGCCTTTCTATAAACAAATGATGGGGCTTCACCTAAGATGTTAATCAGAAAAGGGTTTCCTGTGACAATGTCCCAGTTTTCTTCAATAATATTTTTGATACTGTGATAATCCAAAGTGTATGTCAGGATGCAGTTATTTTTGCATTTGTTATTCTCTGTGGAATTACTTAACATGTTTCTACTGGGGAGGTTGAGTGAAGGTGCTTCAGTCCTTTTCAGTTCTATAATGGGTTCCAGGATGTTTTTTAACATCAAACTTTATAACTTAACACAGGGAGAAAGAAAAGCATTGCTTGAGCTAGGCAATGATAAATCCAGGCGTGTAATGAAGGCAGACAAGGGAGGAGGTAAACTTGTGACTGATACCCCCAGCTACAACCAAAAGATAGAGAACATGCTGGAGGATAACAGATTTTATGAGTTATTTACCATGGATGACATAAAAAGAGCATATGATTTATGGAACACTAATCTCACCACATTATGGGAAGAAAAACGTATCACTGAAAATCTTTATAATTATTTATGGAGCCCATGCCCACATTTACCTTACTTTTTTGGAATACCAAAGCCACACAACAACAGAGAAGACCCACCTTATAGACTGGTGGTAGCAAGTGGAGGTTCCCTTACTGAAGCCACAGCCATTTACCTTGATTACTTGCTGAAACCTCTAGCAGAAAAGAATAAGTCATACATAAGAGATTCAATGGATTTTTTTTTAAGAAAATAAAAAACATTACAGTGGAAGCTGACAGTATTTTGGTAACTATTGATGTGGAATCCTTGTACATAGTGCTCCCTCACAATTACTGTATAACAGCAGCTATGGAATCTTTTAAGAAACATAATCAGGGTACACAGACACAACTGCAAAAGTTAAGCAAGCTCATTAATCTTGTACTGGACTTCAATTTCTTTACTTTCAATGGCAAACACTACAAACAAAAAACTGGTATAGCAATGGGGGCTTCCATGGCTCCCAGCATAGCTAACATAGCCCTGGGCAAATGGGAGGAGGACTTTGTGTTAAACAACACAGATTACATGCAGCATATCACATGCTATTTATGTTTTATTGATGATGTATTTACTGTGTGGGAAGGTGACACCTTGCAGCTTGAAGATTTTATCACTTACCTCAATCAAACAACCCCCTTCCTGAAGTTTACCTCTTCCCATAGCTGTACTTCAACCACTTTCTTAGATATGCAGATTTCCAAGGACACCAGCAATAACAGAATCACCACTGATCTATTCAGAAAACCAACGAGGGTTAACTTATTACTCCACAGTAAAAGTCTACATCCTACAAAAAACAAGTATAATGTAGTGAAGTCCCAAGGCTATAGATTACCTTGAATTACCACAGAGATGGAACCATTTTTGAGAAACCTGAACAACTTAGAGAATGATTTTCTAGTGAGATGCTATGAAAGTCAGAAGTTAAAACACATCCTGGAACCCATTATAGAACTGAAAAGGACTGAAGCACCTTCACTCAACCTCCCCAGTAGAAAAATGTTAAGTAATTCCACAGAGAATAACAAATGCAAATATAGTTGCATCCTGACATACACTTTGGATTATCACAGTATCAAAAATATTATTGAAGACAACTGGGACATTGTCACAGGAAACCCTTTTCTGATTAACATCTTAGGTGAAGCCCCATCATTTGTTTATAGGAAGGCCAGGAACATTAGACATTTTGTTGAATTTAAACCTAGACCATGTGAGAAAAGCACTAAAAGATGTGAAACTAATTGAACATTTTGTATATTTATACAGCAAGGTGATAGTTTTTATTGCCCTTATTTAAAGAAGATCATTAAAACCAGTGCAGGGGGTGACTGTAACACTAAAAAAGTAATTTACAGGGCACAGTGCAATGAATATGATGCATTCTATGTGGGCAAGACTGTAAATAAACTCAAGCGTAGGATTTCATGTCATCTGTCAGAAATCCGCTCTGGATGTAAAAATAATGCACTAGCCAAACACCTTTCTCTTCATGAAAGACACACAGGTTTTAAGTTCCAGATCCTGGATCGCATAGACATGGGTGATCTTGAAGGAGACATCCCGAATATTTTGGAAAAACATGAACTCATGTGGCAATTAAAGCTGAACTCTTTTAGGAAGCCTGGACTAAACTACTACGGTTCAATTAAAAGTGCACTGGAACTTAGAAAACTGCCATTTTGTTTACATGACTAATTGTATTTTATTTTATTCTACAAATTGGTTTTAAATACCATTTTAAATCAGTTGAAATTTAAGTGTATATTTTGTTTCCATCATCATACATACATTTTTTCTTATTTTTATTTTTTTTTTATTCTTTTTTCCACTTTATTCAAAATTATGTGTAATAACAATACTAACCAATTATACAATTATATAGGTTTTTAGGGTTCTTGTACGCAGACCTGAAGAAGTCTAGAAGGACGAAAGCGATCTTTGTTAACAATAGGTTATGAAAATATAAATTGATTTTTACATGCAACATGTATATGTATATATTTATATATTTTTTTGATTGCCAAATGAACTAAGGTTGATATATTTCCAGCCATGTAGTATATTGTCTTGGATAAAATCACAGACTTAATGATCTACTTAATAATTTGGTTAAATAAGAGGTACCACATCATTATACATTTTATTTAAAGTACATAAGGATTATATATTATTATGACAGCTACTAGGTAGGGCAGAACCAGCTCGAATGTCACACTGATGGGGGAAGGGATGTGAATTTAACATGTGTACCAATAACACTTTGTTTTACAGCACAATAAAAAACTCCCATGCCCGATAAAAAGTATATATGTATATATATATATATATATATATATATATATATATATATATATATATTTAGAAAGCTTGTGAGGAAATTATTACTCTATTTTTGTTTTACTTGGATCGCTTGTCTGTGTACTTAATAAAGGATTTTCGACTGGAAACAGACTGCCTGCCTTGCTTGGATTACTTTCGAATACTTAGTAATGCTGTACAATTATATATTTTCTATTATTACTTTTTGTTTTGTTTTGACTTAAGACGAGTTTACATTCGCTACTTCTACTACTATTGTCTGATCTAATTAATATACAGTGATTAACTAGAAATATATGGACTGAAAATCTTCCACACAGAGAAGTTTCTTACACTGTTTTGTTTTTGGACCCACTACACTTTAGTGGATTGTTTTGAGAATTCAGGGATACCACGGAGATTACTTGTTTCATGTGGTTTATTGTCTGACTGTACTTCGTTTCAGTGTGGAATTAAAGGATTAAACTCAGTAGCAGCATGGTGTTTCTTTCAAGGTGCTCCTTTTGTACTGTTTTAAAGTTTTATCAAAGGCATATCTGTGAGGAAAATTATGACTTCCTGTTTTTTACGTTCAACATCAACTCTATTTACAGTCATCCCTAATGACTATTGCTTAGATGCTTTATGTGGGTTCTTAAATCATAACAGTGACCTATCCAACAGAGAAGTTGAAACACTTTGTGAATTACTAGCGCTAGTATTGATTAACAATTTGTTCATATTTATCAAACAGTTATACCTCCAAATGTCTAGTGTAGCAATAGGCACATCAGTTGCAAACACCTGTGCAAACCCTACTTTACTTCAGTGAGAAGAACAGTTTGTGTTTGATGCACCGCAGGAGTTCAGGTCCAAGGTTACCTTTTATAAGCGATTAGTTGAAGATGTTTTTTTGATCTGGAGGGGTAATGAATGAGCTGACTAGCTTTATAGACTATTTGGAAAGTGCCATTACCTTTCTTAAATTTAAGTCTACCTTTTCTGACACTGAGATTTGCTTTCTGGATGTGAAATTAGTTAAGTCAAATGAGAATATCAGTACAAGTTTATATATGTAAGAAGGACATCCAAGTAAATAGGTATAGATATCGACGTAGTATGCAGGCCCCTCATACATTTAGAGGTATAGCTAGATGTCTGTTGCTAAGAGTAAGCAGACTGAATACCAGTGATGAGATATGCATTGAACACATGGATGAAATGATCAAAGAATTTAAAGAAAGAGGTTATGACAGCGGATTCTTGGACGGGGTAAAGTTGGACATTCTGAGAGATAGGTGCAGTTCAGCCAGACCTTATTTTGGTGGACAGAATAGATATTCTAATGTTTCAGCACAGAGAAGAGAACAGAATTACTTAAAGTATACTATAACTTACAGTATGAGGATGAATAGAGGAAAAAATATCATATCAAAAAATTGGGGCATTCTTGACAGCATGCCAGAGCTTAAAGCCATTACTGGCTCAAAACCTAGCTTTGCTTACAGGAATTGCCCTAACCTTAGGAAGCATTTATGTTATAAAGAGTTTTCTTATAACACAACTAAAATTAATCCTAAGATGAGTAAGTTTGGGACTTTTCCATGTTATAATTGTGTGAGCTGTAAATATATTATAACTAATGATAGCTTTATACATCCAAAAACAAATAAGATATTTAGCTTTAGTTGTTGTGACACTTGTAATACCATAAACATTGTTTACTTAGCTACATGCATTGTTTATCCTGCATTTTATGTAGGCAAAAGCACATGTAAGCTTAAAGATCATACAACTGAGCACACTTCTGAAATACGAAGATGTGTTACAACTAATGGTTTAACTAAACATTTTTAGAAAAAGGGAGGAACCATACATTTAAATTCAGGGTGATACAGATTGTTGCAAAGAGTATAAGAGGTGGAGACCTGAATAATAAATTAGAGGTCTCTGAATATAATTGAATCACAAGGATGCTAGCTGACTCTGAACCAGGAATTAATGCAAATGTTAGTATAAAATCTATATTGAAAAGGAAACAGGATATTTTATGATAGCGGTTTATTAATATTTTATATGCAGTTTAAATGTATTTTTCACATGCATTTCTCTGCATTTAATTTTTAAATGTTTTTATATATGTTTTGATTTTCATTTCTGTTTATGCATACTTGTTTGCAAATGTTTTGAATGCATTTATCTTTGCTTGTGATGAGTGTGCTAGCTCTTTAAGAATTTTCTTTGGGGTGTCAAGTGATCTTGTTAATTAACTATATATTGAAGTCACTGTGCTTAATGTAGTCTTTTATCACACTGAAGGAGGGTAGTCATACCTGAAAGCTTTGTGAATATTGTGGAATATTAAAAGCTTCTACTTCATTGAACATCTCCAGTGTTTGTATACATCTGTTGGATTTGAAATGGAGGGGTGTCACAATGCTGAACTTGTGTGAAGGGCTGCGGTCACATAGGCATGGACAACAATCATAATGTCAGATATACATTGACAATAATCATAATGTCATATGTACATGGACAACAATCGTATTGTCAGATATACATAGACAACAATTGTAATGTCACATAAGCACAGACAACAATCATAATGCTTTCCTTTGAAATACATGTTCTGAGGTGACTGTGTTAAGAAATTCACAGCTTCGAACTGTGAGCAATGTACTCTTTGAAACAGTAGTGTTATTTCAGGGGTTCAGGCTAATATAAGTTGACAGTGTTTGATGATTTCATTTTATTTTGCAAAGTATGTGATGGGATACCTTTGCTGTTGTGGGCTATATTACCACATTTTTGTTATAATTACAGAAAGAGTAGAGAAGACAGAGAGAGAGAGAGAGAGAGAGAGAGAGAGATGGTAGCCAAATAAATTAAGAAGTTTGCAGATGGTCTAGAGATGTCTATTAATTTAATTCAGGTTAGTAGACTTCATGTTATATAGGAATGCAAAATAGTAACATATAAATGTGATTAATGGGGAACTTTTTTTCTGCTACTGGAGTTCAGCATTCTGATACTAATGCTATAATAGGTAGGGGCTGGCTGCCCTTTGCTCTGTTGTATCTGTGGCAATAGGAAGCTTTTTCTTGTTAATGTAAAACATATTGAGTACAGTTATAAAATGCCAGTAATTTGAGTTCCTTCTTTTGGGATTTATGAGGCTGCACCAACAGATGGCTTGGCTTACATGTCACTTGCAAGGGTAATTAGGTTGCCACCTGTCAAGAGCGCAAGTGTCTGTCAGAAAATCTGGAAATCAGGGTCTCTGTCAGGAAACCTGGTTTTAGTGAGTACTTGACATGTATTTTGAGTCAATCTGAGTGCTAAGCATATTTCTGAAATATATTTTCCAAAATGTTTACTGTTTCCCAGGAGTTCTTATTTGCTTTTAAAATTATTTTTCAGAATAATACCTTTGATTTAACTGGCATCCTGGATGATCTGAAATTTGACCATTAAAAGACAGATCCTTCCATTTTGTAAATGTGAAATAATGGATATGTCTTCCAGTTGCATTCAGTGGTCTCAGTTCTCAAACTGCATATTTTTTTGTCTTCAGTGTAAATAGTATTATAAATTTTAAAACGCCTAGATTGAGAAAAATTGTACAACACAAATTGCAGGAAACAATGTACAAACACTACCGTTCTTCTTGCTGTACTTATTGCCTCAGTATGATTTTTAGACCCCCCAGGCTTGTTTAGTGCAATAGTCTCAACATCCAAGTAGACAAAACAATATTTTATTACAACATGTCTTTTAAGATTTGCAGACTGTTTACACATTTCTTCATCTGTTGCATTTAGTAAATTAATTGCTGTTTTTTCAAAACTGACGCAAAGATGACTATTAATTTTGAAAGAGCAGTGCTACACATTCACTTACTGAAATGGGTGAGGAAATGGTTGTACCAAACAGTGGATTTTTGTCACTTTTGGGTTTGTTTTAAAGATGACAATAGTAGAATTAATATAAAGCTATGCCAAGGATGGCAGTACCGACATCCCCAGAAAAGGATAGAAACTGAATGGGAAAATTATACTATTGACTAAAACTATGCTAACCTGTCAGGAAGGCAAGAAAGTTGTCAAGTACGGAACCTGACTACTACAGGACAAATCTAGAGCAAACCTAATGACAAACTGTTAAAGAAGTTAATCTCTAAAGCATTGATTTATTAATAACTATTCTCTCTTCCCTGCTGAATAAGTCCTAATTCCTTGTACATAACTAGTCTGGACTATAGCTATCACATGCTCAGTGTATGAAGACTACACATCAAATCCCACTGATTTGCAGAATACCACAATTGTTGATTAGACCAAATCTGAGTAAAACCTAGAAATTCTATACAATTTGGACAGTTATAATAGTATGCCCTCACATAGTCACTTCTAAGGAATCCCCTCCCCTTAATTCAAATAAAAGAAGGAGCCTACTTATGGGTTTGAACATTTTATCAAAACACGCCACCAGATAAGCTGTAACTTGATCATAGCAGTAGCTGTTGGATTCTCTACTTAAACCAAGTAATGAGCAACTGCTGCAAGATATTTCAACCCCCCATAGCCCTTTCAAACCTCCTTAGAGAATTCAGGCCCCAGGCCTCATGAAACTTGAAATGGACATTGCTTTTACATTCACTCAGAACTTAAAGTTGATAATATAACTGTTTGGCTTTGACATGCCTTCCCCTTACATACCTCACAACCTCTTGGTGTAGTAATTCTGTGCAGAGTCAAATAGTAGGGGAACAAGGACACAACATTAAGGGGAAAGTAATTTAAATATAACCCTATAGATTAAAACAGCCACTAGAGTGCCGATTGTCTGTCAAATGCATTTTTAGGAGAATATGAGATGATACGGCATGTTTCTTTTCTTCCTTTTTTCTTTATTTTGACTAAACATATATTTATGCAGAGAAGAAATCGTGTGAAGCAAATTTGGACACAATTAAGTTCTGTCATTTCCCGGCAGCTTAAGTGTAGCCCAGCTTGTCTGAGGGCAAGCCAACCTGGGAGGTAAGCGCCCAGCTTACAAAAGATCAGCAGTGATGGAAAGGCAAGCTACAACAAACTACAGCAGTGAGAGAACTTAATAAGACTAAGTTGACAGATAACACCTGGAAATAACACTGGTTTGACAAAACCCCATGTTATTACTAAAGATAGCCAAATGAAGAGACTCTACAAATATAAACCCTTGGAGGAGCTTCTCGATGTTCCCTTCCACAAGGCAAAACCCCATCAACTCAGTCAAAACCCATTGTCAGATATGTGATACACATAATAGGGACTCGAAAATCTCTGACAGGGCTAGCTAACCTACCACAGCTTTCTTTTAATACTCTACTTATAGACAGACAGTCCAGCTCCAGGTGTCACATAACTCTAAACAAAGCTTTCTTTGCAACTCATGTGCACATGTCACTTACTTGTTATAAAAAATTTTGAAAGGAATCTTGAAAGGAAGTACTCATGCTGGTCTCTGGACAGACCACCAACATAGTGTGAAAGAAGTGCTGAGCTGTGGAGTGCTTGAACAGAAGTGGAAGATATGATTGCTTTTTAAATAGTTATTTATGTAATGCTCAAAGATTAGGCAACACATATAATGAGGTGAAACTATTAACATAGTAACATAGTAACATAAGCTGGTTCAAGGCTCCAGAGAGCACCCCTGCAATACCAGGCTACAACTCTTGCCACACTTTTGGGCCACCAAACTAGGACCGAAACACTAAAGGTGGAGGAGTGTCCATATTCACCAAAATTATTCACAACACCAGGCTAGTTGCCCAACACAATGTGTCTGAAATTCTCCAGGTGCAACTAACACTAGGTAAGACTGCAATCCAAATTGTAGCTTGCTACAGATACCCCACCATGCCCCAAGATTCTCACTACACCTTTCTAAACATACTGGAAATATTAAGATACAACCAAACACCCTAATACTGGGTGATTTCAACTACCTTGCCATTAACTGGGAAAACTACTTGTGTATCAACACCTTTGCCCAACGGTTCTTGGAATTCATAACTTCCAATGCCCTGGATCAATTAATCCTTAGTCCCACCAGGGGCTCCAATATTCTAGACATGGTCATTACCAACATGAGAAATCGATGCTCCACACCTATGGTCACCCCCTTGTTGGTCAGATCTGACCATAAGCTAATCACCCTTGACATCCACATCCCACCCCTACCCCCCAGTAAGGAAACACCCATAAAAAACTTCTCCAAAGCCAACTTCATGCGACTCAAGTCAGAAGTGACAAACTTCATGATACCCATGCAGACAGGAACTGAAAGTTCGACTGCTGAATCCTACACTAAGGCACTGTACGAGCACATCCACTCGTACATGAATCATGCCATCCCCAATAGAACCGAGATGCTCTCATCCAAAATAAGGACGCAAATCTGGTGGTCCTGTGCCATAAACAAACTTTATAACAAAAGGAAGAAACTGTTGCAGAAAAGAGGAAAATCCCAGGATGCAAAAAACTCCCTTACCAGCCTCAGTAAGAAGCTGAAATCTCGCATAAAATCCTCCAAAGCTAGTTGCAAAAATAAAATTGCCAAAGATTCCAAAGACAACCACAAGGCATTCTACAGCTATGTCAAGAATCTAAATGGCAATGCTCAGATCTGCTCTGAGATACAACAGAATGGCATTAAATATACTGATTCCAAGGATATTGCCAATATCCTGGCAGATCAAGTCAGTGCAAACTTCACCCCCCTCTCACCCCCTAAACGGCCCATCTCAATATTGAAAGATTGCAAAATTCCGGTAATAATGGCCATACAGGTAAAAAACACACTCTCCAAAGCTAAGAATACAGCATCCATGGGACCAGATGACGTCCCAGGCTGTGTACTACATGAACTACAAAATTAACTGGCACCTCACCTAAGTGTCATGTTTAATCACAGCCTCACCTCAGGCTTTGTGCCCACTGAGTGACGCACAGCTACAGCTATCCCACTCCACAAGGGGGGATCCACCTTGGATCCCAGGAACTACCACCCCATCAGTCTGATGAGCCTGATCTGCAAGGCCATGGAACATATTATCATGAAACTTAGAAACAAAGATATTGGCAACCTTCAAACACTGGACCCCATGCAGTTTGGGTTCATGAAGGGCCGATCTTGTCTCCTGAACCTGATTGACTTCTTCGAATCAGTCTCCAGAGCCGTGGACAAGGGTAAGGTGGTCCACATAGCCTATCTGGATCTTGCCAAGGCCTTTGACACCATCCCCCACTCTGGAATCATAGATAAACTTACTAAGCTGGGCATTAATCCCTACGTCACTCGATGGGTTGCCAACTGGCTTACTGACAGAACTCACACTGTAAACGTAGCCAACTCCAAATCCAGCTCCAGACAAGTGACAAGTGGAGTAACTCAGGGTTCAGTCCTGGGACCGCTCTTGTTTGGCATCTACTTCTCTGAAGTACAGGCCAAACACTAAGGGACTCTGGCTAACAAAGTTCGCAGATGACTACAAACTGGGAGCCATTATTGAATCCCCAAATGATGTGGCTATTCTAGAAAAGGGCCTTACAGAAACAGTTGCTTGGTGACAGAGCCATGGGCTCAAGCTCAATGCCAAGAAATGTATAATTATCCCCTTTGGGAAAAAAACATGTACCCGTGAATTACCACATAGGTGGCAGTACACTAAACACTGAAAGTGTGATAAGTAACTTAGGGACACAGGTGGACAGTGGTCTCACCTTCGATAACCATATCACCACAACAGTCAGGAAATCCTTCTATGTGGTACACCTCATCACTAAGGGCTTTTCATCCAGAAAAAAGGAGCTCATTGTCCCACTGTACTCATCCCTCATTAGACCTATTATAGAGTACAATGCCCAGTTTGGTATATACCTCTCAAGACATCTGCAACATCTGGAAAGACCGCAGAAATACCTCACTAAAAGAATCACAGGCCTAAAGCAGATACCCTATGCTGACCATCTAAAAAAACTTCACATATACTCTGTCGCATATTGTCTACTCAGAGATGTTGTCTACTTAACATACAAGGCCATGTCAAACTCAGAGCTGTTGGACATGCTACACTTAAAGAAATCCCAATCCCTCAGTGACACATGCTCCAGGGATCTAAACCTTGTCATCATAATGAAAAAAAACATGCTGGAGGGATAGGTTCCTGACTCAGAGACTCCTCAGACTCTGGAATAGACTGCCCATACATGTCAAGCAGAGTGCCTCTTTGCCCCTCTTCAAAAGGAACCTTGATGATTGGATGGGAGATAGGAAATTCACCCCAGGGATCATGTCAGTCGCCCTGCAAGACAGGGGTCCAGGGAAATAAATACTGTGGGAAGAAATAACCAGGAAATTGGTATGGCTAGGCTTGTATAGGCCCTAGGGCAGATAGCCTAGTACCAACCTATGAACCTATGAACATCTCAAGAAGAAATTAAAATTGTAGCTACAGCTGAATCATGGTCTTCAAATAATATATGATTTCCAAACTATAACTGTTACAATTGTTCAAGACCAACATCTAGAGGAGTTGGAGTTCTGTTAATGCTCCATAAGTCTATTCCATCAAGACTGATTTTCTGGAATGAAATCAAGGAAACTCGTATTGTGGGCACTCTGTTGTTTACTGAATTGATTAGACATGTTGTTATCATAAAACAGGGATGGATGCAAACATCCATAAATAATATTCATAGTCACTACACTGGTAACTAAACCAATAACAACATTATATTACTGGGAGATTTAATTATCCTAATATAAACAGGGAACAATGTAGTGCCAGTAATTTATATGACAGGCACTTTTAATATAGTTCAGCTACATACATTCTTTCAAGAAAATTAGAAATCCTGTGACTGTTTTGAGAAATACTGACATTATGACAGACTTAAAAACTATATCTGATGAATTTGGTTGATATTTCATCAATAATGCACAAAGTTAGACACAACTAAACATCATTAAATGAAAGTTGCCTAGTAAAAACTAAGATGAGTATTAGAAAGTGGCTGAAAAGGATTAAAAGTAATACTTCAGTGGGACCAGATTGTGTTCCAACTCTATTAATCAAAAAGTTATCTTTGGTCTCACCTTCGATACCCACATCGCTACAACAGTCAGGAAATCCTTCTATGTGGCACACCTCATCACTAAGGGCTTCTCATCCAGAAAAAGGAGGTCATTGTCCCACTGTATTCATCCCTCATTAGACCCATTATAGAATACAATGCCCCGTTTGGTATGTACCTCTCAAGACATCTGCAACAACTAGAAACGCCGCAGAAATACCTCACTAAAAGAATCGCAGGCCTAAAGCAGATGCCCTATGCTGACCACCTTAAAAAAATTCCAGCTATACTCTGTCGCGTATCGTCTACTCAGAGGTGATCTCTGCTTATCATACAAGGCCATGTCAAACCCAGAGCTGTTGGACATGCTACACTTAAAGAAATCCCAATCTCTCAGAGCCACACGCTCCAGGGATCTAAATCTTGTCATCACAATAAACAAAACATGCTGGAGGGATAGGTTCCTGACCCAGAGACTCCTCAGACTCTGGACTAGATTGCCCATGCATGTTAAGCAGAGTGCCTCTTTGGCCCTATTCAAAAGGAACCTTGACGATTGGATGGGAGAAAGGAAATTCGCCCCGGGAATCACATCAGTTGCCCTGCTAGACAGGGGTCCAAGGAAGTAAATAGTGTGGGAAGAAATAGCCAGGGAATTGTTATGGCTAGGCTTGTATAGGCCCTAGGGCTGATAGCCTAGTACCAACCTAGGAACCTATGAACCTTAATAAACTGCTTATGAGTGGAACTCTGTCACAGTTGTAGAAATTATAAAATATTACACCTATATTAAAAACAAGAACATCTACTGACATTGCAAATTATATTCTGTAAATGCTTTGACAGATGTATATCAGAGATTTTAAGGAAAATAACTGTTTAGAGGTTGTTGATTTACACCAATGTGGATTTAGAAGTGTGAGCTCTGTTCCTACAAAGCTTGCAGAATTTTATGAATGAGTACCCATGGCTGTGAGTGCAGATCAGTCCTGTAGTACAATTTTCCTAGAATTGGCCAAAACCTTTCACTTCTTAAATCATCATTCATTTTGCAAAGTTTAATGCTGTTTGTTGCAACTCTTTTATTATCAAATGGATTAAGAATATCTCATTGACAAGAAGCAAAGAGTAGTTATTAAAGGTTGTTTATCCAAAACTAGAAATGTATATTGGAGTATCCAAAACAAGAAATGTATATCAGGGTGTATCACAGGGTTTGGCCCACTACAGCTTACTCTTTTTCTCTACAATTTCATCACATAATTTGTTCTATAGAAACATGACTAATATTTAAGCCTTTTTTCGACCACTCATAGAGTAAAACAACTCTTTCTGTATGTCTGCATTGAAATATTTGAACAGATTATAAATTATACAAATAACTTTTACCAAAATAATTCATGGTCTTTCAACTGTAGATTACAAAGACAAATGTAAAAAGACTAATCTTTATTCTTTGAATTAAAGACTCTAAAGCAAAAGAGGATGATATTAACAAATAAGGCAGCAAGCAATGAGGAATTAAGATTATTATTCAATCTAGAAATTCTTAGAAACAATAAAACATTAATTATTAAAGACTGAATTACAAAACTGGTTTAAACAGAACCAAGTTAAGGCACTTATACTATACAAGCAATTTCAACTTCCTGGAATCACTTACTAATTATAGTTCACAGTTCAAACTGAAAAATAATCTTGATGGCTGGGTTTGTTCTTATGCATTTAACCCATTCTTTAAGTAGTCTGTATCCCTGAAGGACTTAGTACCAAAAAACAGTAGTCCAACTTATGAAACCTATGAAATTCTTTGTTCCCTCTGTACTGGGGTTACACCCTCCATACCCCACCAGAGTAACATTATGTGGTCTATGGCCAGAACAAGTCAGAGAGATAAATGTTCCTCCTGAGTTGTGTCAGGCTGCTTTGTTTGCATTTCAGTGCGTTTTAAGATCAAATCAGAAGTTTGCTTGTCTAAAATGACATACTACCCATGTTTCTACTGCCAAATGTATATAAATACAGTATGTTGGAAAACGTTCTGCAGTGATGTTCAAAGTAAACTGCTCCTCCATACCTGCCTCTCCTGTTCCATTTAGGAGAATGTATCCACCTACACCTTACTCCTCTATCCAAAGTAATAAATAACAAAGTGAGTCAAAAAACATCCCCTTTATTCAACTCTTAGAAATGAAATACATTTTACAATGCCTTTTCATGGTCACTTTCACTTTGACGCATTACAAATATGGTAGAGCAGCTTTTGAAGATCTTTTGCATATAATTTACCTCATTAAGAGTACCTTGTGTTCACTTTCCTGGATTAGATTATTGGGATCTCATATCATGTATTAAGGCATAGCCTACCTGTAAGCCACAGGGAGGCTTCCCTATGCAGTCACTCTCCTTTTTCAGTCTTTTCAGTAAGGCCTCACATTCTCTTTAGTGCATACGCTAAGACCATGAAATATAAATGATAATAAAGCACAGCCCAAAATATGAGTCTGCAAGATATGTGAACCCAGAATGTGAAATTGTCAGTTTGCAATACTTCATTTCTAAGAAGAGTGTTGAGATTTTGTCAGATCACCTTATAATTTTCTCACTATTTTCAGACATTAGAAATACATTCTTGTGAAACATTAAGGTAATTTTTACTTTACTGTGTAACCACACCATGTAAATGGAAATAAAACTTTAGCAAGCTTTTCTCAGAAAAAAAGTTATATCATACATAAATTAAAAGAATGCACATAAAATATTGAAGTTTTGTAAAAATATGGTACTGTGCTGAACATGGAACATGCAAGGCTATAACATTGTCATTTTAATACTTCAATCATACATACACATAAGATAGTCCTTAATAACACATAAAGAACATAACAACAGTGTGTGTGTGTGTGTGTGTGTGTGTGTGTGTGTGTGCATGCGTGTGTGTGTGTGTGTGTGTGTGTGTGTGTGATTAATGTTGTGTGAAAACATTTTAAGGAACACATATGCATTCTTCATCCTGTTAATCATAAACAGCTGTGAAAAGAGAATGCTGTAAGTCTAGCACAAAAATTGTAATAGATTATACAGATACACATCTGTTACGAGTATGATGGGTAACTATACTAATGCATTAGTTCATAGGTTAGACAGTGTAAAGCAATAGGCTGTACACACTGTGCCTTATGCCACCAAGCCACAGCGTAGAATATGTTGATATCTTTCACAAACAGAAGGAAAATTGCAGGCAGCGTCTGTGCTAAGATATCATGTAAGGGTTGTTCTTTTACCCAGAAAGAAGGGGTATTACTTGCTCAAAGCCAAAATCCCTCAACCTATACTTCCACAATTAATAATTTTGTATTTGCTAAATTTGTTTGCAGTTTTATTGGTTGGTCTTATTAGGAAAATGTACAGGTGATTGCAAGACTAATGACCCCAGGGCACCCACTCAAGCGTAGGTAAGAGTCAAACACTGCACCTACTGAGCGGATGTAAACACTTTAACCATTATGTCAACTCCAACAGTTCTTTATTCATAGAAACGTGGATGCAGTGCCATAGTTTTTACTGTGACTTTGCCTGAGCAGCCTATAATAATTGTATTTGTCTGCCTGTTCAGTAGTTAGATCTAGATGGGTGACAATGTTCACACAGTGAATATTAATGTTTGTAGCAAATAGGCAAATTATGTGAAATATCATAAATCATATCCTGTACTGAATGGTAATTGAATTTCTGTCTGTGCAATTTTTTCCATTAGTGTAAAGTTTGATTAGCAGTGTAATATTTCTCTGCATTGTAATATATGCATAGTAATATGCTACTTCTATGCCATTTTTTTTGTTAAATTAGTGTACTCTGTATAAATTTTTGTAGAGCTTTTCTCCATGGGCCTCCATTGAAAATGGAATACTAACCCAGTGGACTTTCCCGTTCAACAAATGTCAATAAATAAATAATAAAAAAGTTGTAAATCCCATTGATAGAAAATAACACCTGTAGTAGTGTATATAAAGACAATTGTAGCCAGCAGTAATAAAACTGAAATTTATTAATAAAGTTAAACGCTTTCATTTTTACTCATTTCGGAACTTCTTCAGAGCATCCCATTTATAGTACAGCTACAATTCTTGTAGTAAAAATAGTAAATATAAATGTCATGCAATTTTTGGGACAAGTATTTGTCTGGTGGGTTTATCACTGATACAAGGTTATCCTGTTTTTCCACCTGAGAAATGAAGAAAGTCAGAAATGACTTACAGTTTCAGAGCAGTCCTTGGTCAATTGCGATTGTTTCTTAACACATACTTGTCTTTGCTTTGTGATTGTTTTCCAGCCCCTCATACCAGCAACTAACAGGGTCTGTACTCGCTTCGCTCCCTACCCTGCCCCCTATTTCCTCCCGCCCCCAGTGGTCCCACCTTTATTGCACTCAAACCCCTCCCATCTTTCTAATAGCCAACCACAGCACTAACTCAACACTACCTCCTCCATCTTCCCACTACTATCACACCTCCTCAACTAACATGTACAAGCATACCTTTCCTATGCTCACTGCATGCACTCTCCTTGCATATCTTACATCCTACGAAAGCTCCATCATTCCCCCACTCAACCACTACCACTGTACTACTACTCACACCACCACTCATGTCTCACCCACACTCAGCTCCTCTCCCACCAGCTCAAGAACCATCCCTATGCACCCCCCCACATATTCTACCAACTATATTACTCAATCATAAAGCATCCCTACAACTTAACATAGTAACCCTCCCACCATACCTATTACCCACAGAGCACAATCATAAAGTTTCCCTTATAATCAAACACATTCAAAATATGAGAAAACTAATAATCTCATGCTTATCAAAACTAGCCCTAAGTGGAGACATCCACCCCAGCCCTGGCCCTACCATCTCCAACCCCAATCTTCATAATCAGACTAGAAACCACAACTTTTCCCATATTACAGCCAATAGAAAGCCAAGTGACTTCCTTCTACTATGCCTAAATATTAGAAGTATATCCAACAAAGTCCATGAACTCCATGCCACCTTAGACTTGTACTCCCCAGATATAGTCATCCTGACAGAAACCTGGCTAAAACCTCACATTACCAGTGAGCAAATACTCCCTACAGGTTACGGCATACTAAGAGTAGACCGGCTAAACAAAAAAGGAGGTGGTGTAGCTATAATATTTAAACAGCATCTAAACATCCAGATCTTAAAATCATCAGCTCCACAAATAGGCACTGAAGAAATAATATATACCAACCTCAAAATTAACCAAAACGAAACCATCAACATAATTGGATGCTACTTCCCACCTGGCCAAAACATCCCTCCTCTAGAAAACCTCCTCAGCTGGTCTACCTACCATCTCCCCCAAGAAACTATCATCTTAGGTGATTTCAATATTGACTGGCAATCCTGTTCTGGCAATAATTCAACCCATCAAGTACACCTTCATGGCTTCACTCAACTAGTCCAGTCACCAACCAGGATAAATAAAAACTCCACCAAGCACACTACCCTGGATTGGATACCAGTCAGTAAGAGCCCCCAGTCATATTTAACAGGCTGCTTATCAGATAGCCTCAGTGATCACTCCCCAACATTCCTACTCAAAAAATACCTATACCAAGCTAAACCTGTCATCTACCGTCAAATACGTAAAAAACTAAACTTTAACCCACTCACATTCATCTCATCCCTCAAAGAATGTAACTGGCATCCTCTAAAGTACCTCAGTCTAGATGATGCAGTTGAATTTTTTAATACTACCTTCCTGAACATCCTTAATTATCATGCCCCCATAAGATTCTCCAGAACCAAAGCACAACCCTCCCCATCGCTACAGAAAACCACTAAGTCAGAAATGAAAAACAGGGATAAAGCCTGGGAGCACTGGTGCAAAACCAAAAACCCCCTCAGCTAGACAGAAATTCCTAGAACTACGCAATAGAGTCAAAAAGCTGAACTCCATCCTCCACCCAGGTAAAGTCAGTACCCACCCTCCTAACATCCCTCACTCCTCAGAAAATATTGCTTCCTCATTCAACACATACTTCACCCAAAGCATACTATCACTAGCTAAACAACACAACCCCCCTCCCCTGCAACCCACACCTTCAACTAGTAATCTCCCCACTGCCTTCTCTTTTTCTCCTGTACCTACCTCCAACATAAAAAAACTCTTAACTAAACTTAAACCCACCAAATTAGCAGCAGACAGCCTCCCAAGTGAATACCTACAAATTGCAGATGATGCTCTGGCCTACCCAGTATCCATCTTGATTAACCGATCTCTGTCAGAAAGTTACGTTCCCACACTGTGGAAAGTATCACATATAATTCCCCTCCACAAAGGCGGACCCTCCACAGAACTGACCAATTACCACCCCATAGCTATTCTCTCTCCACTCCCCAAAATACTAGAGAGATGCATACACTCTCAAGTCTCAGACTACCTCCTTACTAACAACTTCCTTTCCAGTACTCAGCATGGTTTCTGACCAAACCATAGCACCACCACTGCCTTACTCTCCTTTACTAACACTGTCCTTCAGCATAAAAACAATGGCTACTTCTCCTCTGCTACTTTTCTAGACCTATCTAAAGCATTTGACATGGTCCCACACAAACAACTTATCTCTGTCCTCAATAACCTATCCTTCTCACAATCGGTCACCAACTGGTTTCAGAGTTACCTGTCTGACCGCCAACAATCCATTGTATGGCAGAATGACATATCTCCCCAACTACCTGTCTCCATAGGGGTTCCCCAAGGATCCATCCTTGGACCCTTACTCTTCTCTGTTTACACCAATAATCTAGCCTCTGCCACCAAACATGGCACACTCATACAATACGCAGATGACTCGACCATCATCTGCTCATCCCAGTCCCTACCAAAACTACGAAAAGTCACACAGGAAGCCTTTTCCTTTGTTGTAACATGGTTATCCGATGCCCGATTAATACTCAACCCAAACAAAACTAAACTACTCATCTTCCAACCCACCAAACATACTCAAAACAACTCTCACTTTAACATCACGGCAAAAGACAACACCACTATATACCCAACTGAACACACCAAATTGCTAGGAGTGGAAATAGATAATAAACTAAACTTTGACATTCACATATCCATGACTATAAAAAAAGTCCACAAAAAACTAGGAGCGTTATACAGAAATAAGCAATTTCTCACCAAAGCAGCAAAGATTTCAATAGCAAATTCCCACCTTATCTCCACCCTACTTTATGCCTCTCCAATATATACCAACCTAAGGCAATGTGATCTAAACAAGCTAGAGACCTGCTACAACAAAATTGCCAAATTCACCACAGGGGCATCCTACCGTAGTCACCACTGTCTCTCACTTGCTGAACTGGGCTGGCTTGAACTCCCTCACCTCCTTCAGTGGTATCAACTCTCACTCGCCCACAAACTAGTAAACCATCCACTAAATGTCCCATCCCTCCAGAATCTACTCCAACCCTATCGCACCACCAGACCTCTAAGATCCAGCAGCAAAAATCACTTGCAGATCACTAAAGCCAATAACTCTGCTGGTGAAGCACTATTCTCTTGCGCCATAACCAAATTATGGAACTCATTCCCACCCACAATTACCTCCATACCATCATACACCCACTTCAAAACTTTACTAAAAGCATAGCTAAAAACATGCTGGCTATGCCCTTGCAACTCCCACTCTAATATCATCCACCCCATCCAACCACTACCTTTCTTTCCACTCCACTAACTACACTGATTATAGCAAGTGCAGATGTTCATAAGCCAGTACTTATTATACAGCACAAACTGCTTCATCTTGTAACATTTGTTAATGTCTGGTATGCACTTCACAGATAAAGATTCTAGTTGTCTACTGATGTACTATGTTCTTCATCTGGAAATATGTTGTAAGAAATTGCTATGTAAATTGTTATTCACTATGTAATCCAATGTATATACTGTCTGTTTATTTTAACTGTGGAGCTTTTCTCCCCGGGCCTCCGCTGAAAATGGACCTACATCCAGTCGGACACTCCCGGTCAACAAATTTAAATAAATAAATAAATAAAATAAATAAATCACTGGTTTCTGTTTTACAGTCTATCTATATGCATATGAGTATATTCACTTTTGCCTCACTGTGGAATATACTAGATCACAGCACATTGAAAGCAAATTATCAGATCACAAATTAGTGAACGCCAAAATGAGTGGTACCATGGGTTCTGCAGTGGGGGCAAGTTCATTAAATGAAACTGATCAGGCATCAAGAAAAATCAGTTGACAAAACTCAACACATCCTTCCACAGGTGATATATATATATATATATATATATATATATATATATATATATATATATATATATATATATATATATATATGGGATCCGTACTATTTATAAAATGACCATTTCACCGAAAAAGCAGTTTTGTGACAGTGTGCTTAAAAAAAAAACATAAAACATGGGGAAATGGCTGTTGCTGAGATTGTAGCACAGTGGGGATAAGGGAATATTCCCTTTTTCCCACTGTAGTGCGATCTCGGAATAAGAATATAAAAGTAACAGGGTGGGGGGTGCAGACCTCCATATGGGGGTGCAGTGGGGCTAGCCCCCCTGCGTAAATGTGAGTACTGTGTTTTTTTTAATTTTGTTGTTTTTTTAAATTTTTTTTGCACACTTTAGTGAAAGCGCTTTTTTACTGAAAAGCACTTTCACTAAAGTGTGTTCAATTGTTTACATTTCGTGGAAATGTGATTTTTGTGCAATAGTCCTAGATCTATCTATCTATATATATATATATATATATATATATATATATATATATATATATATATATATATATATATATATATATATATATATATATATATATATATATATATAGATAGATATATATATATATCTATATATATATATATATATATATATATACGTAATCCACAAACAATCCAGAACTCCAAAAGATAACAACGAGCCAAGTCAAGGTGTACTGAAGTTTATTGGGCAACCAGCCCAACAACAAACACATATATACATACGGATTCACTTCATAATCTTGAAAGACTGAAATCTTGAATTTCAGTTTTTCGAGACCATGAAATCGAATCCACACAACACTGAAAGCCCAAAACCGTGAAGCCCAAAACCATGAAATTTAAAATACTGAAAGCACAGCAAACACCAGACCACACATATAACACAACACGCACACACCACAAAGTAAACAAACAAAACAACACACATCCACAAACCTACATCACAAATAAGCAGGGGGGAAGCCCTCCTGCACCCCCCATGTGAGGGGGCTACACACCCCCCACTTATATATATTAACACCGAAATCGCACAAACAGAAAACAAAAAGCAAACTCACACACACATTCTACAGTCTCACACACACACACACACACACACACACACACACACACACACACACACACACACACACACACACACACACACATCACACACAAACACACACACAC